>NW_007377608.1:256334-291896 GCF_000475195.1 Diaphorina citri | reverse complement strand
TTGTCATTTGTTAAATTATCTCTTCAAGCTTGATCATTTCTCTATGTCCTATAGGTACATATTATGTATTTTATTTGTACTATATATGTATTTGAGAAATCTCTGTATGTTTTACAATATGAAATATTCAGTCATTTCTTGAGCATAAGTAGGTACTAGGCAGGCACAGGCACTATATTTTGAAACGAGAACTACTGTCGTTACAGCATCCTTCCTGTAAAATGGACCGCTGTGATAAAAATGTAAACAAATAAGCCATATTTTATTTTAAATAAACAGGCCATATATTTAGAAATCATGCTCACTTACCTTTTATGAAGTCCACCGCCATTTCCAATCCATGCGTACTATTTCTCCTTTGAAAAGGTGAGATACTGAACTTTACAGTGTGAATTACTGAATTAGAACAAGAATCCAAGAATGAGAAACACCTACACCTACCGCTACCGAAACACATTTCAAGAAAGAAGTTTCTTTTTGATAAGAAAACCTTTTCTACATTCTAGACTTCTAGACTTTCTACTCGTTACATAGAGTATTCATGTTATTTTATGTCTGGCAAGAGAGATCAACCGCATATTCAACTCAAGTTCTGAGGTTACCAATGTCTAGTTCATAGTTGAAGGTCGGCTGACTGAAAGGCTGACGAAAAACGCCGACCCCATCTGAACACGGCAAAGGCGAGAAAGAAAAAGAAGACTAGGCCTTTTTTTTTCAAGATACTTAGTAAGTTTGTATGTAGTATGTAGGTAGCTAGTCATCCCTATTCGTTAGATTGGACTCGAAACATGTATACGAACGGAAATGTAGAAGTTTGTCTCATTAAAACTAGGTATGCAGATTTTTTTTTTTTTTTAAATTTTGTCATGTGAATTTCTCCCCCTTCGGGTTTTGAAGATTTTTTTTTTTTTTAAATTTTGTCATGTGAATTTCTCCCCCTTCGCCTTTTCTATACGTGGCCAACTTTTTTCCGGTTATTCTCCTACATTTCATTCCTCTTTTTCTGTTATGTCTGCCAGCCAACAGGCTTGAAGTTTTCTCTTCTGACATGAAATGCAACAACGACATTAATTAACATGTTAAAGCGCCTTATCCGGAAAAAAAAAATGCTTTTTATTTTACTATCCTTTTTTTTACATAATAGTAACCAATTACTTTGAGGCAATGTCCCCATAATGAATCTGCTTAACCTCTCTGAATAATTCTCAAGTTATAAAAGTCTTGGATGTTTTTTATTTTGTTAGATCCAAAGTTATCTGAATCTGAAGAGGATAAAAATCCACTTTTTAAATAGAGTTTCACTAATCTTCCTCTTTAGTTACCTATTAAGGGTTTTTAGAAGTAGGTATCACTCGATTCTTACATACAAACATAATACATTATGTACCTATGCTGTAAGTTGTAACAGCTACAAGAGTCTGTTGTACATAATCATTCTCTTGTGGAAATGACATATCCTGAAGAACCAAGCAATTCGTCAGGTCAATCCATCCTGAAATTCCCCTAACATACTCAAATGAACGCGATCATTTCAATGGTTGCTTGTCTCGTCATTTGACACCAAAGTACTTATACAAATCCCCCAAGACTCTCAAGATTTGACATTAATTTCTTACATGGAAAGCTTTCCAAATTAGATTCTTATCTCTCATGTATTCCAAGCACGTAGACTCTCGGAAAATGAAATATATAAATTTTCAAGAATCATTTTCGTTTTCCTTCTAGGAAGCTCTTGGTATTGAATAAAATATTAGAGGGAATACCGAGAGAAAGAAATTTCTTTAGACCCTGGGACGAAAAGGAAATGAGCTCAACTTTTTTTCTTTTAGTGTTAAAGTGTTTAGTGGAAAAGTATGATAGAATAAAGTTCTATCATAGAATGCACTCATGAATGAGTTAAGAAGAGATAAAAATGAAAAGTTTTCAAATGATTTATGAGAGAGAACGTTGGCAATCTTAATTAATCACATCATCTTTACCAGCTTCCGGTTGTATGTTTGAGGAATTCCATTTCAAGACATCAGTCCCGTAGGGGTTGGAATTCCCTTAGTTGTTATCTCTTTTAGAAAACATCTAGACTTCTAGAGAGTTGAGAAACATGGAGAATAGTAGTTCTTAACCTATGGTCCCTGAGACACTCAAATGTTTTCCACAATAGTTTTCAAGTTAATTATTTTAGAAAGTACAACAATAGATACAGAACTTGCACGCCGAAGAACCGGGATTCAAACTCGGGTCTCCCGCGTGGGAGCTGACTACATTATATACGTAGGTAGGTAAATACTAATTTAATCATTTCAATCAGTAAATAAGTTGTCTAAATCTCATATTTCCATGAGTAATATCAAATATGGTATACAAAAAATAATTAGTTTTGGTATTGGTGGCCCACTACCTCAGAAAGGTTAGGAACCACTCAACTCTCTGCTGAGAAACATGTTGAATAGATAGCACAAGCTCAAGTTATGCTATCTTATGGGTCAGAGAATTGCACGTGTCTAGTATTTCAGAAAATCCGTGGGAGCATTGGGGAATGTAGGAGGAATTGGAAAAGAGGAAGGAGGGAGTAAGAAAGGAGTAACATTCGGGGAATACAGATGTTAGAAGGGAGAGGGAAAGGGAAGAAGAGGGAGAGGAAGTAAGAAAAGGGGGTAAGAGTAGGGGAAGGAGGAGAAAGAAAATAAGAGAGTTGAAGAATGCAGATGTTATAAGGGAAAAGGAAAGGAAGGAAGAGGGGTAGGGAGTAAGAAAAAAGAGTAAAAGTAGGGGAAAGAGAAAGGAAAAAGGGGCGAACATAGGGAAATACATATGTAGGAGGGATAGGAAGAATGGGAGAAAGTAAGATTAGGTACATGATAACAAGAAAGAAAACAGGGGAGTAAGAAAAGGGGTAAGAGTAGGGGAAGGAGGAGAAATAAAATAAGAGAGTTGAAGAATTCAGATGTTGTGAGTGAAAGGGAAAGGGAGGAAGAGGGGTAGGGAGTAAGAAAAAAGAGTAAAAGTAGGGGAAAGAGAAAGGAAAAAGGGGCGAAAATGGGGAAATACAGATGTAGAAGGGAAAGGAGGAGAAAGAATGGGAGACAGTAAGAGTAGGTGCATGAGAAGAAGAAAGAAAACGGGAATAGGGTTGGAAAAGAAAGGGAAAGAAAGAAGGGGAGGGAATAAAAAGAGGAAGAAGGAGAAAATAGAAACAAAGAGAAAGAAATTAAATTCAAGCAATCAGACTTTTATTAACATCATTAGTCATCATCAAAAGAAAAGAAGAATATTATGCAAAGAGAGAAGAACATAATGAAGTTTAGTTTTTGATATTTTATTTCTTTGTTTGTTTCTCCCTCTCTCTCTCTCTCTCTGTCTCTCTCTCTCTCTCTCTCTCTCTCTCTCGTTATCTTTTTCTCTCTATGGTCTCTCTACATTCAGAATCATAGTAGGATTACAGTCACTACCAAAGAAGCTCTTACAGATTACCTTGGAAGAGTTGGGAACACTCAACTTAATAATAAAATTGTTTTGTACTTAGGTAGGTAGTTGAATTATACATATTATGTACAGGAATTGAACCCGCGACCTGAGATTCACTAGCGTTCAAATTTAGACTATAGCTAATAGCACTAGAACTACAGAGCCTTGCTTTCATGATAATAAGGGAAGATAAATGGTATAATTACCCTGTGATATAAAACAGAAAAGGCCCATAAGCCAACCAAAGCGTTCTATTCATAATCCAGGAGGCTCAGTGTCCCTGTGAGCATAACATTATGTTACCTATAGTGTGTCCAGATCAATGTGACAGCAAAAAAATGGGTATTATTGCCAAACATGTCACATGTGCAATGGTAGAGAATCTTTAAAAAAAAAATAGGCATTGTTGCCAAACATGTCACATGTGCAATGGTAGAGAATCTTTAAAAGGGGAAGGTATATTGCACAGTGCTTCCTCCGACAGTGAAACAAAGTCAGGTAAGGCGATATCCACCTTACCTGTTCTGGAATCCAACCTCTGAACTTAGAGCTACCTCTGCATTTTAAAAGAGAGAGTTTATCAAAAATAGGGCAGTGCAATAGTCCTAAACTAAAATGGACGCGGCACATTAGGGATCAGGAAGAGACCGCCTTAACATAATAATAAAAGGAGAAAATAGAAACAAAGAGAAAGAAATTAAATTCAAGCAATCAGACTTTTATTAACATCATTAGTCATCATCAAAAGAAAAGAATATTATGCAAAGAGAGAAGAACATAATGAAGTTTAGTTTTTGATATTTTATTTCTTTGTTTGTTTCTCCCTCTCTCTCTGTCTGTCTCTCTCTCTCTCTCTCTCTCTCGTTATCTTTTTCTCTCTATGGTCTCTCTACATTCAGAACCATAGTAGGATTACAATCACTACCAAAGAAGCTCTTACAGATTATCTTGAAGGGTTGGGAACACTCAACTTAATAATTGTTTTGTACTTAGGTAGGTACTTGAATTATACATATGTATAGGAATCGAACCCGCGACCTTGGATTCACTAGCGTTCAAATTTAGACTATAGCTAATAGCACTAGAACTACAGAGCCTTGCTTTTATGATAATAAGGGAAGATAAATGGTATAATTACCCTGTGATATAAAACAGAAAAGGTCCATAAGCCAACCAAAGCGTTCTATTCATAATCCAGGAGGCTCAGTGTCCCTGTGAGCATAACATTATGGTACCTATAGTGTGTCCAGATCAATGTGACAGCAAAAAAAATAGGCATTATTGCCAAACATGTCACATGTGCAATGGTAGAGAATCTTTAAAAGGTGAGTTAATTTTGCACAGTGCTTCCTCCGACAGTGAAACAAAGTCAGGTAAGGCGATATCCACCTTACCTGTTCTGGAATCCAACCTCTGAACTTAGAGCTACCTAGGTATGAAAGGATAATGGACGAAAGAGAAAAGGAAAAGGAGGGATTTAGGAAAAAGTCAGAAAAAAAGATCGGGAGGAGAGGGAATAAAGAGAAAAAAGAGGAGAAGAGAAGGAAGATGATGATGAGAGACAATGGAAAGAGGAAGAGAGAAGGAAGAGGATGATGAGAGACAATGGAAAGAGGAAGAGAAGGAAGATGATGATGAGAGACAATGGAAAGAGGAAGAGGATGATGAGAGACAATGGAAAGAGGAAGAGAGAAGGAAGAGGATGGTGAGAGACAATGGAAAGAGGAAGAGAGAAGGAAGAAGATGATGAGAGACAATGGAGAGAGGAAGAGGATGATGAGAGACAATGGAAAGAGGAAGGGAATGTAAGGATTTCCTGCAATCTGATTGGTTCCTTCATTTTGGGTTGATGACTCATTGCTGTCACATTGATCTGGATGAACTATATACCTACCTATATACTTATAATAAGGTACCTTTGTATCCTTTACATAACAATGTAAGGATTTCCTGCAATCTGATTGGTTCCTTCATTTTGGGTTGATGACTCATTGCTGTCACATTGATCTGGATGAACCATATACCTACCTATATACTTATAATAAGGTACTTTTGTATCCTTTACACAAAAAGTCCAGTCTGAGGCTTAGGTGTTGGGGCAACTGCCTCAAAAGATGGGCTTAGCTACCCTTGCTAGGTTAGGTACCTATTCTCGTATTCGCTATTATTTTTACAAAGCCTCGGAAGGTAGGTTTTTTTTTAATTTGTTTTTTTTTTCCTTCTTCTTCTTCTTCTTCTTTAATGGCTAAACAACTGTTATCCGTGGCTCATAAAACTACAATAGGTACTCGTAATGTACGGTGTTTTCTGCGATGTCCAGCGTTATTATTTTTACCAAAAGTCTCAAAACACCCTGTCCGATGCACAATACACATTATGAAATCATGGAAAAAGCTCTGCTAAATTTGTATTTTATTCATTGAACCTCTCTCGTTTTCACTGTTCAATGCTCTTTTGTGTTGCAGCACAATAAAAATGTCGTGGTGGCAACATTTATGCAATTTGTATTCTATGCCAGACTGTTGGGCTTTTAGTCTGAATATAAATGGCGCTTTTTGCCGTCGGCTCACAGGTCAATGGACGATTATGAAAGTCATTTGAATAGCTTTAAGCTTTGAATGCCTTTTTACTTTTTTCGTGCTGAAAGTCTTCTATTTTCTGATGAGATAGATACAGGCATACCTTCTTTTTTTTAAGGGGACTGGACGGTTTGATACAGAGAACTGTAACAACGGAGGTCTTATCGTTCTGAAATTAAAAAGAGAATTGCCTACCTAAAATTAATGTTTCAAAAACAACAAAATTGATTTAGTTATTTTCTAAATACGTAGTTAAGGTGAACACTGAACAGCAAAGCTGTTTTAAATACAACATTTCAGACGAACAATCATACCCAGATCCAATTCCTTTGAAGTAGGTAACTTCTGAACTGACTTTTCGACATTTTTTAGCAAGGTCCATTTATTTTATCTCTAGGTAAACAAAACAAAAATTAGTGATGGTAAAAATGTATCAGGATCATGTTCAATGTTAAAAGCTGGGTGGGTAGGAAGGTACCTGCTTTTCTAAAGGTCATCCTGGTTACCTTTCTCTGAAAAAATAGAAAAAGGGAAGTACTTCTGTCCAAAAAGGACACGAAAATAATAGTAAAGTAAAACGAGGTAGGTAAGAAGGTAAGGGTGTACTTCCATTTATTCTGCACATTTCTGATATTTCCTAACCAGACTCAACATCAAATATGCAACTACACCGAACGTTATTCTTTCCTCTCTCCTGTAATGGTTTCCTGTCAAATAACTGTTATTATGTTTCGATTCCCTTTCCCTTTTCTTGAGAATTCCTGTAAACAGCATACTGAGAGCACTTAGCAGGAATCAGGATGCTGTCACAGGAGGAGAGAAACAAGGGAATCATACAATAAAAGGGGAAAACAGAAAAAAAGAGCAAAAATAAAGAGGGAGCAGTAATGCAGAGAGAATTGCAAAAGGGTGGGTGAGAATAATGAAAACAGAATAAAAGCAAATCTATGCTTCCTCTTTTCCCTTTTCTTGAGAATTCCTGTAAACAGCATACTGAGAGCACTTAGCAGGAATCAGGATGCTGTCACAGGAGGAGAGAAACAAGGGAACCATACGATAAAAGGGCAAAACAGAAAAAAGAGCAAAAATAAAGAGGGAGCAGTAATGCAGAGAGAATTACAAAAGGGTGGGTGAGAATAATGAAAACAGAATAAAAGCAAATCTATGCTTCCTCTTTGGAGATGGTTTTGAAAGTTGAGGACCTTTGTAATGTGAGTCTGTGTTAAGAGGGGCTCTGCTTTTACAGCTCTTTTAACATAAGTACATAGTTACATACAAATCTTCAAACCTCTTACTTAATTAAATTCAGTCATTTCTCTCTCTCTCTTTCTATTGGTACAATCCTTCTTTATCCCTACCCATATTTATTTAGGTATTTCAGCTCTTTTAACATAAGTACATAGTTACATACAAATCTTCAAACCTCTTACTTAATTAAATTCAGTCATTTCTCTCTCTCTCTTTCTTTTGGTACAAACGATCCTTCTTTATCCCTACCCATATTTATTTAGGTATTCATTTTGTCCTTAAAAAGAAAGACATAAAGCTCCATTTCATAATATTATTATGTCTGTATCTGTATTACTACTACAGTATTATTACTACATAATACGTATAGTCATAATATCATACTTGTATTTATATACTTTACCCATATGACTATAGCTACAGGCTACAGGGTACGTATTCATTTTGTCCTTAAAAAGAAAGACATAAAGCTCCATTTCATAATATTATTATGTCTGTATCTGTATTACTACTACAGTATTATAACTACATAATAGTCATAATATCATACTTGTATTTATATACTTTACCCATATGACTATAGCTACAGGCTACAGGGTATATGAATGAGTTAAGAAGAGATAAAAATGAAAAGTTTTCAAATGATTTATGAGAGAGAACGTTGGCAATCTTAATTAATCACATCATCTATACCAGCTTCCGGTTGTCTGTTTGAGGAATTCCATTTCAAGACATCAGTCCCGTTGGGGTTGGAATTCTCTTGGTTTTTAGTCCGTCCTTCCTTTATTATTACAACAGTAATAAAAAGGTATAAGGGAGACACCTCCACTAATACAATGTATGTTGCACATTGCATACTCAGATAGATACACGGCGCTCATACAAATAGGAAACAAGCTGGGCCCGTTCCTCCGGGAATTTTTTAGCCCGTAGTTTATTTGATCGTGATTAGAGAAAATCATTAAACAAATTAAGTAAGTACATAGGTACTGATTTTCTTTAACCATGATCGAATAAACTACGGGAGGATCACGAAAATGGTGGTGCAAATTTTGTCCAGAAAACCATAAAGCCAAAAAAACTGAACACCTCCACTAATACAATGTATGTTGCACATTGCATACTCAGATAGATACACGGCGCTCATACAAATAGGAAACAAGCTGGGCCCGTCCCTCCGGGAATTTTTTAGCCCGTAGTTTATTTGATCGTGATTAGAGAAAATCATTAAACAAATTAAGTAGGTACATAGGTACTGATTTTCTTTAACCATGATCGAATAAACTACGGGCTAAAAAATTCCCGGAGGGACGGGCCCAGCTTGTTTATTACTATCGTAATAATAAAGGAAGGACGGGCTGAAAAGGCTCACATTTCATAACGAAGTATTAGGTATTATGATTTATTGGTTGATTTATTGACAAAGTTCCACAAAAACTTTATTTTGGTGGATATTTAAAAATTGATAGGTAGGTATTTTGTTCATAAACATAACTAAGTAGATAGATAGGTACCTACTTATTCGTTTGCAATTTTGCATACAAATACATAGGTATTTGCTCAAACTGATAGGTAGCAAACAAGGATTTCATTCTTATTTGTGTAATTTATGGTTCACCTTACACCCTAAATCCCTAAACAAACAAGCATTCCTGTGTCAATTTTGAGCCGGGATACTTCTGAGCCACCCTTATCAAAGTGCATAGCAATGTAAAAATCCTGGGAGAGAGAGAAAAACAACGCTACACAAACAAAGCATGTTTGTGTCACACTACCTTCGATGTACAGGGAGTTTCATAAGTTTTGTGGCAAACTTCAAGGTTTTCTTGGCATGCAGAAGTTCCCGGGTTCGGTGCCCACCATGGACAAAAAATTGTACTCGTTTTTCGATTGCAATAATTTCAACAGGTTTTAGTCCTTCCTTTTGTTCTCGTATTGACCCATTACCTAAATGGGAAGTACTTATTGTGTATCTTCTCGCCCATCTGATGGGAGGCATACTACGGAATAGAATTTTTAACCCTTGGAATTTATTGCAAGACTTCTGAAACAAGCTGTATATTATACATTTATATACTCGTATTTATTCAGGAATGAAAAGTTTCTCATTTATTTATTTTATTATTTTTTAGGGCGGGTACCTACTTACCTAAATATCTAAAAATTATGCCATTTTCCATAAGTTCCATAACCTTTCAACCTTTTAGGAACCATTACCATTTATTTCTAAATTAAAATAATAAATGTGGTCCCTACCTAGATAAGTAGATACATAACTGACATAAAAAGGAATTCTCTCGACGAATTTGACCCCATTAAAGCTCGCAACAGTTTTGTGTTGAAAATTTTCAGAATCTAACCCGCGTAAATAACTTACTTACCTATCTATGTATTTATATTTGTATGTATCAAGGTAATATACGAAAGAAAATACCTAGGCATTTTGAAATTTTCTCGCAATGAAATGTAGAAGGTATTTCTATCTATTTCTCCTTTGAAAAGGTGAGATACTGAACTTTAGAGTGTGAATTACTGAATTAGAACAAGAATCCAAGAATGAGAAACACCTACCGCTACCGAAGCACATTTCTAGAAAGAATTTTCTTTTTGGTAAGAAAACGTTTTCTACTTTCTAGACTTCGCTATGTTACGAGTATTAATGTTATTTTATGTCTGGCAAGAGAGATCAACCGCATATTCAACTCAAGTTCTGAGGTTACCAATGTCTAGTTCATAGTTGAAGGTCGGCTGACTGAAAGGCTGACGAAAAACGCCGACCCCATCTGAATACGGAACAGGCGAGAAAGAAAAAGAAAACTAGGCCTTTTTTTTCAAGATACCTACTTAGTAAGTTTGTATGTAGTATTTAGGTAGCTAGTCATCCCTATTAGTTAGTTAGATTGGACTCGAAACATGTATACGAAGGGAAATGTAGAAGTTTGTCTCATTAAAACTAGGTATGTAGATTTTTTTTTTTTTTTAACATGTATACGAAGGGAAATGTAGAAGTTTGTCTCATTAAACTAGGTATGTAGATTTTTTTTTTTTTTTTAACTTTGTCATGTGAATTTCTCCCCCTTCGCCTTTTCTATACGTGGCCAACTTTTTTCCGGTTATTCTCCTACATTTCATTCCTCTTTTTCTGTTATGTCTGCCAGCCAACAGGCTTGAAGTTTTCTCTTCTGACATGAAATGCAACAACGACATTAATTAACATGTTAAAGAGCCTCATTCAAAAAAAAAAAAAAAAAAAAAAATGTTTTTTATTTTACAATCCTTTTTTTTACATAATAGTAACCAATTACTTTGAGGCAATGTCCCCATAATGAATCTGCTTAACCTCTCTGAATAATTCTCAAGTTATAAAAGTCTTGGATGTTTTTTATTTTGTTAGATCCAAAGTTATCTGAATCTGAAGAGGATAAAAATCCACTTTTTAAATAGAGTTTCACTAATCTTCCTCTTTAGTTACCTATTAAGGGTTTTTAGAAGTAGGTATCACTCGGTTCTTACATACATATTACATTATGTACCTATGCTGTAAGTTATAACAGCTACAAGAGTCTGTTGTACATAATCATGCTCTCGTGGAAATGACATATCCTGAAGAACCAAGCAATTCGTCAGGTCAATCCATCCTGAAATTCCCCTAACATACTCAAATGAACGCGATCATTTCAATGGTTGCTTGTCTCATCATTTGACACCAAAGTACTTATCCAAATCCCCCAAGACTCTCAAGATTTGACATTAATTTCTTACATGGAACGCTTTCCAAATTAGATTCTTATCTCTCATGTATTCCAAGCACGTAGACTCTCGGAAAATGAAATAAATAAATTTTCAAGAATCATTTTCGTTTTCCTTCTAGGAAGCTCTTGGTATTGAATAAAATATTAGACGGAATACCGAGAGAAAGAAATTTCTTTAGACCCTGGGACGAAAAGGAAATGAGCTCAACTTTTTTTCTTTTAATGACGTATCTTTCCTAGAAATCATTTTGAAAGGAAAAGTATGATAGAATAAAGTTCTATCATAGAATACACTCATGAATGAGTTAAGAGATAAAACTGAAAAAGTTTTCAAATGATTTATGAGAGAGAACGTTGGCAATCTTAATTAATCACATCATCTATACCAGCTTCCGGTTGGTTGTCTGTTTGAGGAATTCCATTTCAAGACATCAGTCCCGTTGGGGTTGGAATTCTCTTAGTTTTTATCTCTTTTAGAAAACATCTAGACTTCTAGAGAGTTGAGAAACATGGAGAATAGTAGTTCTTAACTTATGGTCCCTGAGATACTCAAATGTTTTCCACAATAGTTTTCAAGTTAATTATTTTAGAAAGTACAACAATAGATACAGAACACGCCGGAGAACCGCGATTCAAACTCGGGTCTCCCGCGTGGGAGCTGACTACATTATATACGTAGGTAGGTACATACTAATTGAATCATTTCAATCAGTAAATAAGTTCCTTGTCTAAATCTCATATTTCCATGAGTAATATCAAGTGTGGTACACAAAAAATAATTAGTTTTGGTATTGGTGGTCCGCCACTTCAGAAAGGTTAGGAACCACTGATCTCAACTCTCTGCTGAGAAACATGTTGAACAGATAGCACAAGCTCAAGTTATGCTATCTTATGGGTCAGAGAATTGCACGTGTTTAGTATTTCAGAAAATCCGTGGGAGCATTGGGGAATGTAGGAGGGATTGGAAAAGAGGAAGGAGGGAGTAAGAAAGGTTTTCTTGGCATGCAGAAGTTCCCGGGTTCGGTGCCCACCATGGACAAAAAATTGTACTCGTTTTTCGATTGCAATAATTTCAACGGGTTTTAGTCCTTTCTTTTGTTCTCGTATTGACCCATTACCTAAATGGGAAGTATTGTGTATCTTCTCGCCCATCTGATGGGAGGCATACTACGGAATAGACTTTTTAACCCTTGGAATTCGTTGCAAGACTTCTGAAACAAGCTGTATATTATACACTTATGTACTCGTATGTTACGAATGTATATGTTTTCATTATTTCTCTGGATCTAGGAAATAAAAGGCAACATGTTTCATAAAACGAACGGTTTAAAAGTTGGTGAGGGCAGGAGGGGGGAGGGAGGACAAAGGTCGAGAGTGTAACAAAATATGATGGGAGGAGGGGGGAAAGAGAATGCCCTTCGAATGAAAAATATTATGAGAAATCTGAGTGTGAAGGTAATGCAATTTGAAATTAATTTTATTAGTAAAAAGATGTGATAATAATGATAGTGCTTATTTATTACTCGGACTGAAAGTATTTTGATTTGTTCTTTGTGCTAACTCTGAGAAGTGCATACTCTTTGAGCTTCAAGCTTTAAGCTGCGGTTTCATTTGATCAGCTCTCCAGATCGTAAGAAAAAATCAAATCGTGTGTATGTAATTCAAATCACAACTCTTCAAAGAAATCAGGGCTCACTACCTAGGTGACAGAACTTGTGAAACTTCAAATAACTTCCTATAATATTGAGCTTTCTCGTGTTTTGGCACTAAAAACTGACCATCGAAATTTTGACCCGATTACATTACTTTCCTTCCTATAGGATAAGGAAAGTAAAAAATGGAAATAATAATAATATTTGCATACACATAAATAGAGGATAATTTATTCAGGAATGAAAAGTTTCTCATTTATTTATTTTATTATTTTTTAGGGCGGGTACCTACTTACCTAAATATCTAAAAATTATGGCATTTTCCATAAGTTCCATTACCTTTCAACCTTTTAGGAACCATTACCATTTATTTCATTTAGAAATAAACGTGGTCCCTACCTAGATAAGTAGATACATAACTGACATAAAAAGGAATTTGACCCCATTAAAGCTCGCAACAGTTTTGTGTTGAAAAATTTCAGAATCTGACCCGCGTAAATAACTTACTTACCTATCTATGTATTTATGTGTGTATGTATCAAGGTAATATATACGAAAGAATATACCTACCTAGGCATTTTGAAATTTTCTCGCAATGAAATGTAGAAGGTATTTCGATCTATTTCTCCTTTGAAAAGGTGAGATACTGAACTTTACAGTGTGAATTACTGAATTAGAACAAGAATCCAAGAATGAGAAACACCTACCGCTACCGAAACACATTTCAAGAAAGAAGTTTCTTTTTGATAAGAAAACGTTTTCTACTTTCTAGACTTCGTTATGTTACGAGTATTAATGTTATTTTATGTCTGGCAAGAGAGATCAACCGCATATTCAACTCAAGTTCTGAGGTTACCAATGTCTAGTTCATAGTTGAAGGTTGGCTGAATGAAAGGCTGACGAAAAACGCCGACCCCATCTGAACACGGAAAAGGATAAAAATCCACTTTTTAAATAGAGTTTTACTAATCTTCCTCTTTAGTTACCTATTAAGGGTTTTTAGAAGTAGGTATCACTCGATTCTTACATACAAACATAATACATTATGTACCTATGCTGTAAGTTGTAACAGCTACAAGAGTCTGTTGTACATAATCATTCTCTTGTGGAAATGACATATCCTGAAGAACCAAGCAATTCGTCAGGTCAATCCATCCTGAAATTCCCCTAACATACTCAAATGAACGCGATCATGCCAGACTGTTGGGCTTTTAGTCTGAATATAAATGGCGCTTTTTGCCGTCGGCTCACAGGTCAATGGACGATTATGAAAGTCATTTAAATAGCTTTAAGCTTTGAATGCCTTTTTTCTTTTTTTTTGTGCTGAAAGTCTTCTATTTTCTGCTGAGATAGATACAGGCATACCTCCTTTTTTAAGGGGATTGGAAGGTTTGATACAGGGAACTGTAACAACGGAGGTCTTATCGTTCTGAAATTAAAAAGAGAATTACCTACCTAAAATTAATGTTTCAAAAACAACAAAATTGATTTAGTTCTTTTCTAAATACGTAGTTAGTTAAAGGTGAACAGCAAAGCTGTTTTAAATACAACATTTCTGACGAACAATCATACCCAGATCTAATTCCTTTGAAATAACTTCTGAACTGACTTTTCGACGTTATTTAGCAAGGTCCATTTATTTTATCTCTAGGTAAACAAAACAAAACAAAAATTAGTGTTGGTAAAAATGTATCAGGATCATATTCAATGATCATATTCAATAGGAAGGTACCTACCTGCTTTTCCAAAGGTCATCCTGGTTACCTTTCTCTGAAAAAATAGAAAAAGGGAAGTACTTCTGTGGAAAAAGGAAACGAAAATAATAGTAAAGTAAAACGAGGTAGGTAAGAAGGTAAGGGTGTACTTCCATTTATTTTGCACATTTCTGATATTTCCTAAGCAGACTCAACATCAAATATGCAACTACACCGAACGTTATTATTTCCTCTCTCCTGTAATGGTTTCCTGTCAAAAGTATCACTGTTATTATGTTTCAATTCCCTTTCCCTTTTCTTGAGAATTCCTGTAAACAGCATACTGAGAGCACTTAGCAGGAATCAGGATGCTGTCACAGGAGGAAAGAAACAAGGGAACCATACGATAAAAGGGGAAAACAGAAAAAAGAGCAAAAATAAAGAGGGAGCAGTAATGCAGAGAGAATTACAAAAGGGTGGGTGAGAATAATGAAAACAGAATAAAAGCAAATCTATGCTTCCTCTTTGGAGATGGTTTTGAAAGTTGAGGACCTTTGTAATGTGAGTCTGTGTTAAGAGGGGCTCTGCTTTTACAGCTCTTTTAACATAAGTACATAGTTACATACAAATCTTCAAACCTCTTACTTAATTAAATTCAGTCATTTCTCTCTCTCTCTTTCTTTTGGTACAAACGATCCTTCTTTATCCCTACCCATAAATAAACTACGGGCTAAAAAATTCCCGGAGGGACGGGCCCAGCTTGTTTATTACTATCGTAATAATAAAGGAAGGACGGGCTGAAAAGGCTCACATTTCATAACGAAGTATTAGGTATTATGATTTATTGGTTGATTTATTGACAAAGTTCCACAAAAACTTTATTTTGGTGGATATTTAAAAATTGATAGGTAGGTATTTTGTTCATAAACATACCTAAGTAGATAGATAGGTACCTACTTATTCGTTTGCAATTTTGCATACAAATACATAGGTATTTGCTCAAACTGATAGGTAGCAAACAAGGATTTCATTCCTATTTGTGTAATTTATGGTTCACCTTACACCCTAAATCCCTAAACAAACAAGCATTCCTGTGTCAATTTTGAGCCGGGATACTTCTGAGCCACCCTTATCAAAGTGCATAGCAATGTAAAAATCCTGGGAGAGAGAGAAAAACAACGCTACACAAACAAAGCATGTTTGTGTCACACTACCTTCGATGTACAGGGAGTTTCATAAGTTTTGTGGCAAACTTCAAGGTTTTCTTGGCATGCAGAAGTTCCCGGGTTCGGTGCCCACCATGGACAAAAAATTGTACTCGTTTTTCGATTGCAATAATTTCAACAGGTTTTAGTCCTTCCTTTTGTTCTCGTATTGACCCATTACCTAAATGGGAAGTACTTATTGTGTATCTTCTCGCCCATCTGATGGGAGGCATACTACGGAATAGAATTTTTAACCCTTGGAATTTATTGCAAGACTTCTGAAACAAGCTGTATATTATACATTTATATACTCGTATGTATGTGTTTTCATTATTTCTCTGGATCTAGGAAATAAAAGGCAACATGTTTCATAAAACGAACGGTTTAAAAGTTGGTGAGGGCAGGAGGGGGGAGGGAGGACAAAGGTCGAGAGTGTAACAAAATATGATGGGAGGAGGGGAGGAGATGGAGTGGAGGGGGGAAAGAGAATTCCCTTCGAATGAAAAATATTATGAGAAATCTGAGTGTGGAGGTAATGCAATTTGAAATTAATTTTAATAATAATAATAATAATAATTAATCTTGTAAGGGCAGAAGAAAAATACTTATTATGCCCAGATCAAGTGAGTATAAAGAGAGGTTATGTTAAGTTATTTTAGAGAGTTAGAAGAGATGAATTCGTCAATCTTATATTTGAAAGAGTTTGTAGTAGGGGCTGAAACTATGTCGTTAGTAAGCGAATTCCAATTGTCAAATACACGGTTACTGAAGAAAGATTTCCTGATTTCTTTTTTTGCTCTTTCTTTAAATAGCTTTTTTGAATGACCTCTGGTTCTAGTTGAGTTGTTAGGTATAAAAAGATGCTTTAAATCAATGCTAATTTTATCATTTAATATAACATAAGAATAGATTAGATCACCTCTTTTTCTCCTGATTTCAAGTGAGGTTAGGTTAGGTTGGTTAGGTTTTATTAGTAAAAAGATGTGATAATAATAATAGTGCTTACTTATACTGCTCGAATAGGACTGAAAAGTCCCTTTACTCCAGCAGTAGGCTACTTCTATTTTTGTGGTCAAATTCTGAAATTATATTGAGGATAAAATTCCATGCCTCGGCTGGGATTGAACCCACGCCCTCCTGTTTACCAGGCGAGCGTCTTGACCACTACACCACCGAGGCAGGTAAACAATGAGCCAGCCTTGTTAGCTTGGAAGGTAGAAGGCCGGCCTTGTAAGTGCTAGGTTGCTGGTTCGATTCCTATTCCTACCTGGGGCGATCTTTATCCAAAACAGATTAGGTTTGTTTTAGCTTTCTATGAACGGTTGGCTTTCTCTTATCCTGCCCTCCGTTATTACAGTTCCTTCTATTATTTATTCAATATTTTTTATCTTCAGAGTTTAAAGAGATTATTATCCTATTTCACGACCTGTTAATGACCGCCATTACAAATTTCACTCACATCACACACTATAATGAAGCTCATCGTAAATCCTAGACAATATGAGTTTGCTGTTTTTTTCGTTGACTCATCAAGTCATCATAATCTTGTTATTACACTTTTAACTTATGAGATTAGCTATTAAAAAATTCCATTAATGTATTTATAAATTTTCTCAGTAATCTGAATCTTCCTAAAAAAAAATAATAATAACAATAATAAAAATAAAATCTACAGAGATTTAACGTTAAAAGATGAGGATATCCTGCGATAAATTGCATTTTTACGTTTTTACATACGTACCTAATATGCATACAACCTAGTTTCCAGGCAATAAAAATATTTAATCCCATGCAAGTAATATTCATTGATAGGATAATATTTCAAATTGTTTCAGCCTTTGCAAAAACGGATGGCCCATGTGAATTATATGAAACAAAAGGCATAAATGTTAATAAATTAAATTTATTCGGTCGTAAACTGAGGCCTGAAAATGTAGAAAGAAAATTTACTACAGGGAACAGTTGGGTATTTATTAACTCAAAAGGGACGATAAATATTATGGACGAGGAAAAAAAAAGGTCATGACTATACCTACTGGAGGTGAAGAAAAAAAAAGAGAAGGATGTGCGCAAGATAAAGGACAAGGATGGACAATATGAGTTTGCTGTTTTTTTCGTTGACTCATCAAGTCATCATAATCTTGTTATTACACTTTTAACTTATGAGATTAGCTATTAAAAAATTCCATTAATGTATTTATAAATTTTCTCAGTAATCTGAATCTTCCTAAAAAAAAATAATAATAACAATAATAAAAATAAAATCTACAGAGATTTAACGTTAAAAGATGAGGATATCCTGCGATAAATTGCATTTTTACGTTTTTACATACGTACCTAATATGCATACAACCTAGTTTCCAGGCAATAAAAATATTTAATCCCATGCAAGTAATATTCATTGATAGGATAATATTTCAAATTGTTTCAGCCTTTGCAAAAACGGATGGCCCATGTGAATTATATGAAACAAAAGGCATAAATGTTAATAAATTAAATTTATTCGGTCGTAAACTGAGGCCTGAAAATGTAGAAAGAAAATTTACTACGGGGAACAGTTGGGTTTTTATTAACTCAAAAGGGACGATAAATATTATGGACGAGGAAAAAAAATGTCATGACAAACCTACTGGAGGTGAAGAAAAAAAAAAAAGAGAAGGATGTGCGGAAGATAAAGGACAAGGATAACCTACTGGAGGTGAAGAAAAAAAAAAAAGAGAAGGATGTGCGGAAGATAAAGGACAAGGATAAGCCGGAAAAAGAAAGGATAATGGACGAAAGAGAAAAGGAAAAGGAGGGATTTAGGAAAAAGTCAGAAAAAAAGATCGGGAGGAGAGGGAATAAAGAGATAAAAGAGGAGAAGAGAAGGAAGATGATGATGAGAGACAATGGAAAGAGGAAGAGAGAGAGGGATAAAAGGAGATATGTTATGATTATGAAGTACCTATGTACCTATAGGAGGGGTAGAGGAATGGAGGAGGACAGAGAGACAGAAAGAGAGAGAGAAAAACAGTAATTTATATGCGAGATATTATTTCAAATAACTTTAACATTAGTACAAGTATCTATAAAAAAAAACTTCCTATACCTACTCGTAGATTTTTAATTTATACCTACTAGCCTAACTACCAACCAGGTATGTAAAACTAATGTGCCCCAATTTAAAACACTATAATATTTCCTTAAACTCAATGATGGGTTAAGTCGTTCAAGTACTTATTCGTATTATCGAATTCAAAATTACCTTTGGAAAAAGGTTTCTGAAGCGAAAAATTTAATGAGAAAGGAGGTACCTATTGGGAATTGAACATTCGTGCTTGTCATGCTTAATTAGGTTATATAATGCTTAATTAGGGTACAAAATTACTTTATTTTACAAAATTTTAGTAATAACCAGGTGACCTGATAAAAAATAATAACATTGGAGTAATTTTATTGGATTATCGTAGGTAATTAATCGTATATTACGTAAAATGTTAGCTGTGTCAGATTACGTCAATCAGCTTTTTATTAATTGCATAATACCTATGACTATTGAGTTGGTTTCTAATGAGAAGTTAATAAAAAAAAACCTTTAATTTAGGCAAGTGATTGTAATAACAATAATAACTCACCAAAAAGTTGAAAAAATTCCTTTGACCGACAAAGGGGGCTTTAGCTATGTAATAGAAGTTGGATAAATTGTTTCATTTTTTTTTTTAACTTTGTATGTATGTCCATGGCAAAAAAATGTCTGTTCTTGCTTTCATTCCTACTTTTCATCTTTCTAACTAAACCCACATTTTTTCTGTGGGAGGAGGGAAAGAGGGGGTGAATTGGGGGAAAAACCGCTGGTATATTTCAACGTTTTCAATGTGTCTAGATCTTGAACATACCACAGTTTTGCCACAGCAAAATCCCGCAGTATATTCGTATGGAGAGAGTAATAATAACAATTCTCTCTTTTGTAATATTAAAATTTCAACCGCTTAAAAAATAAAAAAATGCATTTCTAATAATCTCACTTGGGTCGCTTGGGTGATGGTATGGTTTTGTTTCATGTACCTATTTGGAACATGCATAGTGGATGAAGTTTTCGGTTCAGAAAATACGGTTGACTGTCAAAAAGACTAACAAAAAGGGTTTCTTGACGTTCGGAAAATATTCAAGTTCCCTCTAAGACAAAGGTTAATGGAAAGAGGAAGAGGATGGTGAGAGACAATGGAAAGAGGAAGAGAGAAGGAAGAAGATGATGAGAGACAATGGAGAGAGGAAGAGAGAAGGAAGAAGATGATGAGAGACAATGGAGAGAGGAAGGGGATGATGAGAGACAATGGAAAGAGGAAGGTGTATACTCACGTTCCCGTATACATAGGTAGTAAGTAGAATAATTTATAACTCAGCACAAAAGTTGTACTTATCTCTACTTTTTTTTTTAAGGAAGAAAACCTTGTATTTGAATTTACGAGGTACTTTAGGTAGGTATGCTGAGATGCAATGTCTGAGCTAGTAGTAAATTTTACCTTGACTTCTACTATTGCTAGAGAATCTAGAGATGCAGCAACTTCACTATACATAGGTGTACCTATGTATGTAGTAGGGAGATAGGCAGTAGCTAACATTAGAAGGATGTCTAGTGTCGTCCAAAAGCCTGGCTACATCTGAGGAATAAAAAATAAAGAAATAATAATTTGAAGGAAAAAATCAGTAAAAGTAAAGTAAAAAATATTAAAAATCTAACTTCGTTAAATTTTATCAAATAAAAACATTTCAGTGAGTGATAAGCTATAGGTGTTAAGAGACATTCTCAGAGAAACTACCGAACTACCAAAGGAAGACAACCGACTGTTTTACATTAAACCTATACCTGTGTAGGTATATCATTGTTTTATTGCTTACCTACATTCATTGAGATTTCTCTATCAACAGTGTATGGGTTTTAAAGTATAAAGGCACCAAAATAAGCTTTTTTCTTACGATATCTCTCCCTTCCTTCCTCTCTCTCTCTCAGGCTTCTCTATTGCTCTCTTAATGTCTTATTTCTCTCTGTTTCTTGTTTTATTTCAGGTAGGTACTTTTAGTTTATTTCAACGTTTCAAAGGTACTTTTACTCGTCGAGTAATGTTGGAATGCACAAAATTTCGTTGAACGGTTTGTAGGTACAATAATGGATAAAAACAGGGAGGAGAGAAAGTTTGGAAGGGAGAGAGGTACAGAAAATCCCTATTTTCTCTAGAGAAAAACCAGGGACTAGACCGGAAAAGAGAAAATGATAGAGGGAAAGGGAGAAAGATAAAACAACGGAGAAATGGGTCTGAAGGGGAAGAAAACGACAGGGAAAAGAAGAAAAAAGAGAGATATCAAGGGACTGTGTGAAAAAGGAAGGGATAGGTAAAAGAGGGGTGAGGGAATTGGAACAAAAAAGGGAAAGTTTGATTGAAGGGTGTTAGGTGACCCTTATGCATTTTAACCTGTTTTCCCCCCTCCAACAGATATTTTTTCCCTCGGGGGGAAAAAAATGGGACACCATAGATACCACCTACCAACCTATGTACGTGTCGCAATTTCAAATTCAAAGCCAATATGAGGAGGTGGGGGTGTACGACATTATATTCGTGGGAGTGGGAGGAATTTGAGGGGAGAAATACAGAGACAGTTTTGTGAGAGAGTGTGCCTATAAAAACGTGTCTGTGTGCCATTCATATGACTGGGACGTGAGAATAATATCAATGTCAAATACCTACATATGGAATGTATGAAAGTACACCCCCGAACAAATAAATAGGTATAGAACGATTGAGAGAAAGGAACTTTTTTCCAATACATAGGTATTTTATCAAGAACAATTTACATTTCCATTGAAAATGGGGCCAACTAGAAAACCAAAGACGGTACCTAAATTATTATAAACTACCTGATGAGTTTTTAGCTGGGGCCTACCAGAAAACGTTTAAAAATAATTTTATTTTAAAACGTTCAGAATATTCTGTCAGACACAGTCAATGTAAAGATTTTAAGGAATTAAAATTCAAAATGTCCCCAATGTTTGCACACGACTGTAGAACTACGTATGAGTTTGGAACTAAATATGAAAGTAGGTAGACTTCGCTGAATAAAAGTATTTAAAACAGAATAGATATACTAATTCTAACTTTTTAACTGTATATGTACAATTGTACATGAATACGAGTGTCAATTGTCTGTCTGTACTACTATCTGTTCTGAAATTCTCTCTCAACTCAAGCCTTTGAAGCTGTTGAGAAGTGGTGACTTCGTAATTAGGGAAAGAGGCTCAATTCAAATCGAATAATTCTAGGTATGTGATTTAATCAAATCTTTTTTGTTAATTAACCTCAGAACCAAATTGAGAAAATACTTCAACCAATAGGGCCTTTAGAGGTCCTGTGGGGTCCTCTTTTCTGTCCTCTTTTCTGTCCTTCTGAAAAGAGTCCTCTTTTCTGAATGAATACCTCAATTCACTGAACTAGGTATGTACCTATGTAGATAAGTACCTAGTAAATATTGTTACCAACCTCAGTGGTGTAGTGGTTAGCACGGTGGACTTTGAATCTGGATGTTGGTGGTTCGAGTTTAAGTCAAGTCATAAAGTTTAGTGTAGTGTGCGTGGGGAACGACGTTTCTAACAAGCATTTATGGTTACTTTTTTCAACATATTGTTTCATTACAAATTTTCATCAGTAAAAAATGGTTTCTTCAAATTAAATTGATCAACAGGGCAAGGTAAACAATATATTTCATAAATACCCTCTAGTCTCCATGACAAATGGAGTGTTCCTCAAGGCATGTGATGTGGTCCAATTTCGACCCCAATAAAACAACCTCCCCTTTAGTAATTACTGTTCACTTGAGCTCGCCCTAATTAGAAGACACTGAGAGGGGTATTGATTATAAGGATGAAATTCCGGAGGGAACGTTCCTATGTTTATATTCCGGGTATTTTTCCAAAAAAAAAAAAAAAAAAAAAAAAAAAATCAAATCAAATGTATACCAAAATTACCTACCAGGTACTTAGTCTCCAACTCTAGTGTCTTGAGATACATACGTCCAGCGTAATCATATGTATATCGAACACCTAGAAAATATTCTGATTATGCTTGAGCCACTGAGGTTGAATCGTTTTGTTATTTCATAAAACCTATAAATACCTAGGTAACCTACTTACTTGAATATAAAAAAATCTCAAAGTTTCAAATTCTCGTTTTGTTATTCCATAAAACCCATACCTAGTTAAAAATAATATACCGAGGGGTTGGGTAAGGTTGGGTAAGGGGCCGTGAAAAAATGAGAATATGCCCAAAGGGGGCGTGTAAATACTGTAAATAAATTAGTAAAAAAATGAAGGGGGGATTGTGGCTATAATAGACAAGAAACTCTTGTATCCCATGGATTTCAATATTTGCCATGATTAATGAGGCTACTGCAGACAGCCTGTCCTTAGTATTTCATAAAAATTCAAATGATCTACATTAATTTATGATGAATGGAGGAAAAAATGTTCCGAGATATTTATGAAAACTTATTTGTAAAAAAGTTCTGCATTTCTAAAACTGCTGACGTGGATCTATTTCTCCATTTTCCATTCCATACAATTCTCATGAGGGTAGAATATCTATTATCAAATGAATTTTATTACGAAATTGGAACTTGTCAGTACCCTAGGACTGTGGAAATAGAAAATTTGAGCAAATATTTAAAACGAGTTTGGCATCATAAAAATGACCAAAACAGTCCTCTAGTTAAAATAAATCAAAAGGTTTCAGGAGTGGTCATAAACCAATATGACCTGACTTTAAAATATCACTGCTATAGTTGGGTCCTTTTTTTTCTATTTTTGAATCATAAATAAATCGTACTAGGCCCAGAAAAACGTGATAAAACTCCACAGTATTTGATCACACTATATTGATACACTGCCCAGCCGAGCCGTCCGTCAATATGAGAAATAATGTGAACATAGCCTGGTCTCTGATATGAGAATATTATTTTATACCCCGATAAAAAAAGCATGCAATACGAGGTTCTCATATTTCATCGGAAATAATGCCCCTTAGTTGAGTATGAGGAGTGCATTGTTCCAGATATTGAATTTATAGCATCACTCTCTTCAATTGTAAATTGTTCGAAACCCCCTTTTAGAGGCCTACACGATTGGTTTTGTTTTCTTATTGGTCCGTTTTACTCAATCCACTTATGGCTTATTAATCTTATTATTTATTATTATTTTTATTCATTCTTTTAATATGAAAATTTGACCTCCTAGTATTTTCTAACCCAAGTCCCCAAATTTTGTCAATTTAGACATAGAGATTTAGAGAACATGGGAATATTGAGTTATAGTTTTCTGAAGATAGTTCTCTTTTAGAAAGGTACCTACCTATTATAGTTTTCTATATTCTACATGGTTTATTTATTTTGAGACCTCACACTTGTTTCACTTAATTGGTCTCCGATAGCCTTGATTGGTAATGGAAAGCAATAAGTGCAATAAGAGAGCAAAAATAAGAAAAAAGCTCTTAGAGCATTTAGGACTTCAAGTAATTGGCAATTTATTTCCTATCGAGGCAGAACAGTAAGAAAAGTAAACGTATTTTTCTAGTAATTTCGATTTATTGCTAAATGTTCCATATAAAAATAATGCTCCTTCCCTTGCCTCCTCTTCTTACTTCCATTTTCTACCCACATTGAACTTGATTACACTTGATTCCGCCCTTTTGATCGGATTTCCAGGGTCACGGATTAAAAAATTGTAAAAGACCCACCTACCTACTAACCGTTCTGGAGATAATACTAAATAATGGTCCCCGACAAAAATATAGATCTATTGCACACCTAGATCATAAAAGGAATATTCCTACCAAATATCAGCTTTCTGGTGTTGTGGTTCTGGAGATAGAGCGATCATGGTGTGAATGGATCTTGATTTTATAATATAAGAGAGAACCTGAAACATATCCAAACTGATACATATTTCATCCTTTGATTTACCTCCTTTATATGAGTTTTAGTACCTACTATTAATTATTGATGTCGATCGACAGTGTAGTGAACTCACCTTGAACATTAACTATACCTCGATATAAACATATCCACAAATTTTTTTAATGTCAGATAGGTAGGTATTTGAAATTTAACTTTTGCTAAAAATGGGGGTGGTAATCGAGCGGCAGCCTTCCCCTCGTGATCTACAGGTGTCAATGCGACCTAGTTTCAAAATTAAAACGGCTTCTAAAATGTACCTAAAAGAAAAGATTCGTTAAGAGATTTTAATTTCGAATTTCAGAACGAGTGACTTTTCTGCTGAAATTGTATTTAATTTCCAATTTAATAAGCTCAAGAGTTTTCATTATTTTGTGACTTCTCTCATGTTCAAACAATGGAGGAGGGAGACATCAAGGATTGTCATGAGATTAAATCCTTTGCTTAGACTTAAAAAAAGAACTAACAATACCTTACAGTACACCAGTCTAGTTTTCTTGGAGGGCCTGCCTTGTAAGCGCTAGGTCACGGGTTCGATTGCCACCAGAGTGGTGCACTTTATCCTAAACAGAAAATATTCGTTTTCGGAAAGACCGGCTTTCCCCTGTCCTGTCCCCCTTCTCTCTAAGATTTCCGGATGATAAATACTCAGCAGTTACAGTTCCTTCATTATCCTTTTTTAAAAAACATAAAAAAAAAAAAAAAAAAAAAAAAAAAAAAAAAAAAAAAATCACAGCCTTTCAGAAGGTACCTCAGTACCTATAGCGAGTGTGGTACAGTTTGTATGAACGCCGTGTAACTATTTGAGTATGCAATGCGCAACGTAAGAAAGGTTGGTGGAGATGTCAGATTTACCTACTTTTCGTCATGCCACTACATAATAATTTATAATAGTCTACCTACCTCTACTGTTTCATTCGTGCCTTTTATTATACAAAGAAAATGTTAGAACAAAATATATGTAAAAATATACTTATGTATACTCACGTTCCCGTATACATAGGTAGTAAGTAGAATAATTTATAACTCAGCACAAAAGTTGTACTTATCTCTACTATGTTTATATTCCGGGTATAAACACAGGAAACGGGAAACACTGAGATACAAAGCTTCCTGGTTTCAAATGAAAATGAGCTTTTGTGTCTATTTGAATTGAAATAGGCACAAGGCCTATTAGTTAATGAGAACATAGGGAGCTGTGTATAGTGGTATGTAGCTATGTGGGATGGAGTAACTCTAATCTAGACCTACCTAAGTCTGCTTGATGCATCTAGGGACGTATTCAATTCAATAGATACTCGTACAACTACCTAGATACCTAAGTATAGTCAAGTAATCAATGTATTCATTATGAAACTTTTCTAGTTACAGTCTACAATCGAACCTTCAAAATGCCAACTTTCATACCCTGGGAAATTCCATTTTCCATACTTTCACACTCTCTACCTGCATGTAATAAATATGAAAATATTTTAATATCTACTAAAACTTTAAACGGATATATTTTTCCCGATCAGCACATTCTGCTGAAATAAACGCCCTTGCGCTTCATAGAGAAAACTTTGGTAGTTGATATTAGATGTACCTACGTACATACCTACCAGCTAGGTAGCTAGGTAATTCCACTGAATTTTGATTTGGGGACCAAGTTTAAAAAAAAAACTACCTAGTAGTTCAGTGAACATTATAACTCGCCCAGCAACAGGTCACTTAGGAGTGTCCATAGGCCCAAGATTTATGACGAAAAAAACAACAACAACAACAACAACACAAGCAACATAAATTTGTAAATAAATAGGGGTGAGGGAATTGGAACAAAAAAGGGAAAGTTTGATTGAAGGGTGTTAGGTGACCCTTATGCATTTTAACCTGTTTTCCCCCCTCCAACAGATATTTTTTCCCTCGGGGGGAAAAAAATGGGACACCATAGATACCACCTACCAACCTATGTACGTGTCGCAATTTCAAATTCAAAGCCAATATGAGGAGGTGGGGGTGTACGACATTATATTCGTGGGAGTGGGAGGAATTTGAGGGGAGAAATACAGAGACAGTTTTGTGAGAGAGTGTGCCTATAAAAACGTGTCTGTGTGCCATTCATATGACTGGGACGTGAGAATAATATCAATGTCAAATACCTACATATGGAATGTATGAAAGTACACCCCCGAACAAATAAATAGGTATAGAACGATTGAGAGAAAGGAACTTTTTTCCAATACATAGGTATTTTATCAAGAACAATTTACATTTCCATTGAAAATGGGGCCAACTAGAAAACCAAAGACGGTACCTAAATTATTATAAACTACCTGATGAGTTTTTAGCTGGGGCCTACCAGAAAACGTTTAAAAATAATTTTATTTTAAAACGTTCAGAATATTCTGTCAGACACAGTCAATGTAAAGATTTTAAGGAATTAAAATTCAAAATGTCCCCAATTTTTGCACTCGACTGTAGAACTACGTATGAGTGTGGAACTAAATATGAAAGTACTTTCCTAGATAAGTACCTAGTAAATATTGTTACCAACCTCAGTGGTGTACTGGTTAGCACGGTGGACTTTGAATCTGGAGGTTGGTGGTTCGAGTTTAAGTCAAATTAACTCGGTCCCCAGTTACTACAAGGCAGTTGTCCACATGTGTGGACATTGGTCCGCTATGACTACAAACACAAATTTGACGTGGTCCTCAGGAGGTTAGTGTAGTGTGCGCGGGGAACGACGTTTCTAACAAGCATTTATGGTTACTTTTTTCAACATACTGTTTCATTACAAATTTTCATCAGTAAAAAATGGTTTCTTCAAATTAAATTGATCAACAGGGCAAGGTAAACAACATATTTCACATAATTATACCCTCTAGTCTCCTTGACAAATGGAGTGTTCCTCAAGGCATGTGATGTGGTCCAATTTCGACCCCAATAAAACAATAAAAAACCTCCCCTTTAGTAATTACTGTTCACTTGAGCTCGCCCTAATTAGAAGACACTGAGAGGGGTATTGATTATAAGGATGAAATTCCGGAGGGAACGTTCCTATGTTTATATTCCGGGTATAAACACAGGAAACGGGAAACACTGAGATACAAAGCTTCCTGGTTTCAAATGAAAATGAGCTTTTGTGTCTATTTGAATTGAAATAGGCACAAGGCCTATTAGTTAATGAGAACATAGGGAGCTGTGTATAGTGGTATGTAGCTATGTGGGATGGAGTAACTCTAATCTAGACCTACCTAAGTCTGCTTGATGCATCTAGGGACGTATTCAATTCAATAGATACTCGTACAACTACCTAGATACCTAAGTATAGTCAAGTAATCAATGTATTCATTATGAAACTTTTCTAGTTACAGTCTACAATCGAACCTTCAAAATGCCAACTTTCATACCCTGGGAAATTCCATTTTCCATACTTTCACACTCTCTACCTGCATGTAATAAATATGAAAATATTTTAATATCTACTAAAACTTTAAACGGATATATTTTTCCCGATCAGCACATTCTGCTGAAATAAACGCCCTTGCGCTTCATAGAGAAAACTTTGGTAGTTGATATTAGATGTACCTACGTACATACCTACCAGCTAGGTAGCTAGGTAATTCCACTGAATTTTGATTTGGGGACCAAGTTTAAAAAAAAAACTACCTAGTAGTTCAGTGAACATTATAACTCGCCCAGCAACAGGTCACTTAGGAGTGTCCATAGGCCCAAGATTTATGACGAAAAAAACAACAACAACAACAACAACACAAGCAACATAAATTTGTAAATAAATTTCTATCGACAACTTTGCTCTATCTGTTAAGATGATAGTACATCTTGCTCTAAGCTGAGAGTCTAAATAAAGAAGACTCGTTTACTTATTGGTAGGTACCTCGAAAGTTGAATAGGAAAGAACCAAAAGGTGCATTGAAAATGTTTGCCTTCAATTTGAAATTTGAGCAAGATATAAATAAACTATAAGTTTTTCAGCTCGAAGTATAACACCTGGTGATACGAAATTGCTGAGTGAAAAGGGAAAAACTTTCATTGAAAGAAAAGTATTTTTAAGAGCTTCTTGTTCCCCCTTAGCCCCTAATCGTATTTATCTGCTCTTTGTGGCGAATTGTGAGGTGATTGAAAATGACAATATTGATTTAAGAAAACAGAAAAATGGAGGGCGAGGAGAGGGAAAAGGAAAATTTATATAAGTTCAAAGGGTTTGTGAAGAATGGAGGAGGGGAACTGATAAACAAGGTTTGCGGGATCATAGGAAAAGTGTTCTTTGTAGAACATTTTGTCAAAGTTGTGTGAAAAATAGAATTACCTTTTTGTTCATATGACATGGGTTCATGCCAATTTTTGGACGTCTGTTTCAGAGAGATAGAGAGAGAAAGAGACAGAGAGAGAAATAGGGGGAGAGAGAGTAATGAATTATGATAAAAAAAAATACTCTCAACCTAGACTCGACCCACTAACCATAGGATCCCGAGTCCACCGCTCTACAACACTGGTGAGGTTGGTTCTAGCTTCTAGCCCATTAAATAAATAAATAAAAATATTCAAAATCCCCCCCCCCAAAAAAAATAAGACTAATGTTAAAGAAAGGAATAATATTATAAATTCAACAAGAAGAACAATTTC
The DNA here is from genome assembly GCF_000475195.1 of Diaphorina citri. Lineage (NCBI taxonomy): Eukaryota > Metazoa > Arthropoda > Insecta > Hemiptera > Psyllidae > Diaphorina > Diaphorina citri. Next base: position 262,702 of record NW_007377608.1, on the reverse strand, counting down.
ATCTTTCTGACGATGGAAGCAGAAATAAATTAGAAACCCTCACACTTCACCGCAAAGTTGAAATTTCTCTCCGCAATTCAAAATACCCAACTTTTCGGGGGGGGGGTAGAGAGTTGGGAATGGAGTTGAACATTTTTGACGAATGTATTTGGAAGATGTTTAGAGGAACCAAGAGTTGAATTACTTGAAAACTCGGTAAATTTAAATGGTAGACCAAAATTAATGGATGGAAGTAGACAGGGAGAGAGAGAGAGAGGGATGAATAGGGCGAATAAAATTTCATGAGGCAAGAGGGAAAATTATGTAGGTACAATAGCTTTCACTTCTTTTTATTTATTTATTTTTTCCAACTCTTTTTTCTGAATTGAGATGATTTCCTCATTATGTTGAATTTAACTGAAATATTCTTATGACGAGTTTTCTAAGTGCACTTAAGATATACGAATACCTATTTACATGCATAAGTATTTCATAATATCTTGGGAGAATGCAAATATCAGAATAAAAGTTTTAACAAGGTACCTAACTAACTGAAGTTTGTTCACAATGTACTAAATTTACTAATTCTGAACTAATTTTACTAATTCTGAACCGCAATCTTCTGTAACTTTATTTTGTCGCAATTTATTTTCCAAAGTTCGCTAATTCTTAGCCGTCCCTTGAGACGTTTATAATGTTCTGGCGTTACCTTCGCCACGTGACATCTCTCTCTCTCTCTCTCTCTCTTGTCTTTCTTTCTCTATCTGTCTCTGGGTCTCAAAAAACTCATTTCCAAAATGTCTGAAAACTCAAACTCACAATGTCACCTAAGGCGTTGAAAACCTTCATCCTCTCCCCTCCATCTTCCTACTATTTTTTTAAATTAATTTAAAATCTAGGTAAGTATTTTTTCTCTCTTTTTTTTAGAGGTTTTTTGACTGAGGGAACTGTAACTGCTATGGTCTTATCGTCCCGAAAATCGAAGAGAGAAGGAAGACAGGATAGGAGAAAGCCAGCCGGTCCGAGAACGAACATTATCCCATCGGGATAAAATCCGCCACGGGCGGGAATCGAACCCGCGGCCTAGCGCTTACAAGGCAGACGCACTACCAACTAAGCCAACTAGGCTGGCTTAGGTTGGGATGGCCAAGTAATCTTGATGACTAGATAGAGACCATCAATTCCCCTCGGTACAGCTACACCGCTACAACAACAACAACAACGATCAATAGGTAAATGTGTACCTACATTTTTCGTGAATAATAGGTGGTACACTTCACTAGACAAGTGTCTTGACCACGAGGCAGATAAAATCCCTAGTGGGCTATCGAAAAGGGCCATCTGTTATGGTCTTGTCTGAATTCCCTTTCAACATTTTATGCCCCTTATTTATTCCCTAGTTCCTACCTATCCCGATAATTTAAACACAAATAAGGTACGTGGTATTCCAGAGTTAAAGCGCAGCACTGGGGAAAAAGGTACATATCTAAATAAATCCCACTTTCCAATGATCTATTGGGAGGTCCTCTCCCATATTGTGCCTGTGTACCTTCCTAAGGAGATCCTGTCTAACATGTCAGTTTAAATGAAATTCCAGTTACGACTATTACTGATCGTAAACTGAATTTACCCAAGGAAGGTAGATAAGTTACCTATTATAATGTACCTGATATCTACTTCAAGTAATATATATTTATTTTCGGTAGGGATATAAATAGGGATAGGAGTTTTAGGGATACTCCATGGGGTATCCCTAGGGTGACCATAATTTTTTTGGCCCAAAGCGGGACGCAGTCCTTTTTGGACGAGGGGGGGGGAGGTGGTGAGGTACAAACATATTTTATACCTACCCACCTAGTTAGGTGGGTATAAAATATGTTAGTATAAAATATATACCTACATTTTATTTCCAAATATTTTGATTTTGATACATAATATTGTACAATATTGGAATCGTAAAATGGAATTTTTCCCGAGCTCATTGCTCTCACTGATATTATTAGGTTCGGACCAGCTAAAGCGGGACAATATCGGGACTTTGGGCGAAAGCGGGACATTTTAGCGTCCCCAGAGGATTTCTCGGGACAGCGGGACCAGAGGCTCCAAAGCGGGACTGTCCCGCCGAAAGCGGGACGTATGGTCAGCCTAGGTATCCCATACCCATCACTTTATATCTCACTCACTTTATATAGATCTCTTTTCCCATTGATGTCTTTTATCCCCTGGGCAAACTACACATGACATTAATAAAATTCTCTTTCTGTCGGTCTTTCTCGTTATTTCCCTCTCTCTCTCTTACATTTTCTCTCTTTCTAAGCTCTGTCTCTTTTCCTCGAAAACCAAACATGCAGATAATAAAAGAAGCAGAGAGAAAGAGAGAGAGGAAGGGAGGAAGAAATAGAGAGAGAGCGAAGAGAAAGATTGAAAGAGAGAGAGAGAGATTATTACACAGTTAGGTACAAGATGTTGTAACGTTGATATTATGTAGGTACCTAATAATATTATTATTTCCCATTCCTCAATATCTATATCATTTCTCATACCCTTCAGAAACACTATCTCCCTCTCTCTTCCTCTCTCTCTTCCGTTCCCTCCCACTCTCCCTCCCTCTTCCTTCCAATCTCTTTTTCTCTCTCCATCCATCCCTCTCCATTACTCCCTCTCCTCCTCTCTTTACTCTCTTACTCTCTCCCTCCTACCCATGCTCTCTCTTTCTCTCTCTCCCTTCCTCACTCACTTTATATCTCTTTTCCCATCTCCCTCCTATCCATTCTCTCCCTTCTTCCCTCTCTCTCGCTCGCTCTCTCTATCTCTTTCTCTCTCTCACTTCTGCATTCCCTCTCTTTTTCTTTACCTCTCTCTCTCTCTTTCCATCTCGTCTCTTTCTTTCTCTTTCGATTTCTCTTCAGTTTTATTAAAAAATGTGACACATGGTGTTCGTAGGTATTCGTTTTTCACTTAGGTATGTAGTGAGGAATATGAGAAGAAATGTGTAGGTAATAGTGAATCTAGGAGAAGAGGCAGGAAGAAGAAGAGGAGGAGGAGGAGGAGGAAGATCAAAATGGGATAGGATAAGTAAGAAGGAGCCTGAGATGATGAGCAGAGAAGAAAAATGGGAGAGATATTGAGACAAGGAAATTGCAGAGAGATGAAAAGAGAAAAAAATAGACAAGGGAAAGTAGGGAGAGGGTGATAAAGGGAGAGAAGAAAGAAGTGAAGAGGAGAGAAAAGAAGAGATTAAATGACACTTTACAAGAGGAATAAAATTATAGCAAAATGAAAAATGACAGTGATTAGGTTGTGACTATAATATAATGGCTGTCAAACAATACATTGCTAGAGGGCACAGGATGAAATTGATGTGGTTTTGCTGTCTCTCTCTCTCTTTCTTTCTTTCTCTCTCTCCCTCCCTCTCATTCCCTTTTTCTTCCTCCCTCTCTCAATCTATACATCTTTCTCCCACCCTCTTTTTAATTTTTCTTTCTGTCTCTCCCTCTTCTACCTCTAATTTTCTATACTTTTTCCTCTTTCTTACTCCTACTCATTTTCTTATTTTCTGTTCTACTCTCCCAGTACCTTTTCTATCGTCGTCGTCATCGTCTTCTTTTTCTTCCTCTTCTTCTTTTTCTCCTCCTCCTGCTTTCTTAGTGTTATTCTTCTCCCCCTCTTTCTCCTCCACCTGATATTTCATATGTTAAGATGATAGTACATCTTGCTCTAAGCTGAGAGTCTAAATAAAGAAGACTCGTTTACTTATTGGTAGGTACCTCGAAAGTTGAATAGGAAAGAACCAAAAGGTGCATTGAAAATGTTTGCCTTCAATTTGAAATTTGAGCAAGATATAAATAAACTATAAGTTTTTCAGCTCGAAGTATAACACCTGGTGATACGAAATTGCTGAGTGAAAAGGGAAAAACTTTCATTGAAAGAAAAGTATTTTTAAGAGCTTCTTGTTCCCCCTTAGCCCCTAATCGTATTTATCTGCTCTTTGTGGCGAATTGTGAGGTGATTGAAAATGACAATATTGATTTAAGAAAACAGAAAAATGGAGGGCGAGGAGAGGGAAAAGGAAAATTTATATAAGTTCAAAGGGTTTGTGAAGAATGGAGGAGGGGAACTGATAAACAAGGTTTGCGGGATCATAGGAAAAGTGTTCTTTGTAGAACATTTTGTCAAAGTTGTGTGAAAAATAGAATTACCTTTTTGTTCATATGACATGGGTTCATGCCAATTTTTGGACGTCTGTTTCAGAGAGATAGAGAGAGAAAGAGACAGAGAGAGAAATAGGGGGAGAGAGAGTAATGAATTATGATAAAAAAAAATACTCTCAACCTAGACTCGACCCACTAACCATAGGATCCCGAGTCCACCGCTCTACAACACTGGTGAGGTTGGTTCTAGCTTCTAGCCCATTAAATAAATAAATAAAAATATTCAAAATCCCCCCCCCCAAAAAAAAATAAGACTAATGTTAAAGAAAGGAATAATATTATAAATTCAACAAGAAGAACAATTTCATCTTTCTGACGATGGAAGCAGAAATAAAAACTTATAATAGTCTTAAAATAAGCTTCATTTCATCTCCCTGTCTTTTTCGATGAAATATTTTATGAACGCTATAATTTATTATAACGAAGTTTTATCAATAAATTGATATTAAAAGACCAATCTCTACGTAGAATATGTAGGTACATAAATGCTATAACACTATGTAGGCAGGCAGGTATGTTCCTACCAGTGTCGATTTTTGAACTTATAATAGTCTTAAAATAAGCTTCATTTCATCTCCCTGTCTTTTTCGATGAAATATTTTATGAACGCTATAATTTATTATAACGTAGTTTTATCAATATTAAAAGACCAATCTCTACGTAGAATATGTAGGTACATAAATGCTATAACACTATGAAGGCAGGCAGGTATGTTCCTACCAGTGTCGATTTTTTTTTCGAACTTTACTGAGAAACAGCAACCCTGCTCTCTCTGGGTTTAGGTACGTATGACTTACTTTGTTCAAGTCTTTTGGAGTTCAACATTAGTTACGAGCAGATGAACTCTTTGTGGTTTAAGAATCGCAGAAATCTGTGAAAGTACAAAATCTACTTCTGCAAAGTTTTCCAAACTATAATTTCATAACTTCAAAAACGAACCCTCTGTTTTCTGGATTTCCGTTTGAAAATTGAACTTGAAATCGCAGAAGTACCCACATATTTTCGATGGTATATATCTAACCTTCAAAACTCTACAATCTAGGTGATTACATTTTCCAATGGTTAAAATGGTGATGGGTAGGTATTTGATTATCATCCCATTTAAGTAACTACTTGGGTAGGGTAATAACCTTCTTAACGACTACCCTCTCGTCTTTCCTAGCCAAATTACCCATTATCCCCCAATGCATTTTCTGTTTTAGATACTTTAATATTATGGTACCTAGATAGATAAGTAGGCAGGGAAAAATGGGTGGGGCCACCCTCGAGCTTTATTTCTCTCCTTCATTGTATTTTGTATACTTGCACATTTTATTTTTTAATAGTCCCAATCCCAATACGTAAAAAAAATTGGCTTTTTAGACTTTTGGCCACCGTGCACCGGCTAAAAAATAATCCAGAGTAGGTACCTAATCTAGAATATTTTTTAAGCTATAATTTTTTTAGAAGAAAATACCAAAATTCCACCTCTAATAGATAATGAAGATAATAACTTAACTGCTCTTCAAAATTTTCATGTCTCGTAATTTAAGAACGAAATGTAATAACTCACCTCGAACCTTGCACTTTGGGAGATTTTTACAATGTTGATGTTTTCGACCAAAAGTAACAGAAATACTTTTATTTTAGAATTTAAAATGAAATAAAATTATTATTATTATTAGGTATTTAACTATCGTATTATTATTTAACTGCAGTTAGTAGGTACTACGAGAAAATATTAGAACCACTTGATTTTTTAACTGTTAATTTTTTCTGCCAGGGTATTTTTTCACAAAATTCTACCCAATAAATAATTTACTAGGTACTTATTTTATTTCAAGGAAAGTAGGTAGTTATAATCTTACCTACATTGTTTATTTAACTGGAAAGTTGTTTATGTATTTCCAAGCATAGGTATACCTTAATAGCTATTGCTACTGGCATATCTGAAAACACATACCACTCCCTGGATACTCAGAAACATTCACATTTGAAGAGTTTTGCTATAGGTACCAGAGGTATAAAAATTTCATTAATTAAGAGTCCATAAGTAACAACTCATTGTTCTTATTCAATGTTTATTTAAGACTCATACTCGTACACGTACAGCAAGAGCTTTATTTTTCAATTCATAATATTTTTCCCGCTAGCATTCAAAGGTTGGTGGTATGGTGGTACCTACTCATTGTATTTCAG
>NW_007377608.1:206172-256324 GCF_000475195.1 Diaphorina citri | reverse complement strand
TTTGGATTTTTCACAACTTTTTACGTAGGAATCGACCTTTTATTAATAATATTTTCCCAAATGCAACTCCTCCATTAGATATGTTTAAACTATGGAAGGATGGCTATTGATACTTTTTTTCAAGAGGTTGACGTCACTGTGTGTTAAACTCTTGAGGCTTTTAGTGACAGGGGTTTTACCCTCGATTCGACGACAATGTGACGACATACTCTGCAGATGATCACTCTAACAACTCTAACTCAAAATCACTTTTTTTTTTTTCAGGAAATTGTCTCTGTCCACAAACTTGATCGAGAAAATCTCCGGCCTGATGAGTTTGAAAAAGCTGCGGATTCTCGCCCTAGGACGTAACATGATCAAAACCTTTACCGGTCTGGAACCTCTGGGCGATTGTCTGGAAGAACTTTGGATCTCGTACAACTTTATAGAGAAGACCAAAGGCATTGGGTCGCTGAAGAAGTTGAAGGTTCTGTACATGTGTCACAACAGTGTGAAAGAGTGGGGGGAGCTGAACAAGATCAACGATTGTCCAGTCCTGGAGGATCTGGTGTTCTGTGGTGAGTTGAGGGACTTCTTTGGGTGGTTCGTAGATTTGTAGAAGCTTAACCCATTCTTTAGGGATGTTTTGCCCCTACATTAAGCATCCGAGTGGGCTTGTTGGGGTGGTTTAGACGGAATACAATGGGTTTGACTTTTCTTTATGGCTTTATTTTAAGTGGCAGGGTTTTCACTAAAAAAATCTGGAGGAAGGGAGGGAGGCTAGAAGCTTTTAACCCATCCTTCAGGGTTGTTTGCCCCTACACCTAGGCTCGGAGTAGCCGCCTCCCCTAGTCGAAAAGGAACTTTATTTTGTTGAATTATATTATTTGTATTTTAACGTTTCGTACCTTTTATTAGTCCTCGAAAAAACTAAAAACCTTCCATTACCACAAATCGCTACCTCAGCTATCTCTAAATCATTTTTAAAAAAAAGGAATTTTAATTGTGTTAAACATAAATGCTTGTCACAAATGTCGTCCCCCGCTTAATGCATTACGCTAAATTTTTTGACTTGACTTGGACTCGAACCACCAACCTTCAGTTTGAAGTCCACCACGCTAACCACTGCACCACTGAGGTTGGTTGCTATCTCTAAATCATTTCCTCTCGTTTCCAGGTAACCCCATAGTAGAGAACCTGGAAGAAAGCGCATACAGGGTGGAAATTAAGAAGCGTCTCCCCCGACTCAAAAAGTTGGACGGGGAAGTTTTGCCAGAGTAAAACTAATTGAAAGCTGCACTATAAAGTTCTTTTTGCGATTTCCCTCTGGGATTTTTTCGTTGTCTAAGTATCGAAGGAGGTACTCGAGTTGTTGAGATGACTGGACATTCCCTCTTGGATTGATTTTAGTCCTTTTTAAGAAGGAAATAGTTTGCAATTATCTGTGCCAATAAATGAGTGTATAAAATATATTTTTAGTTCCTTAATTTTACCTACGTTAAAATACTTAAGACATGATTTATCAGATTGTTAGGTATTATCTGTCTGTTTATTCCGGACCTTTTAAAGTGGGAATCTTAGTAAGGTACCTAGTAAAAATAACAAGGTCGTATTAAGCTTTGCTTCATCAAATCCTAGAAGAAAAAAAACTGACTTCCAGCACGTGAAACTATAAATTTCTAAGGAAAAACTTTGTTAAAAAAATAATAATAAAAAAAACGAAACTTCCGTAATTCAGCAGCGAAGTGAATAAGTCAGAACATATTTACACAGGATACAATCCGATAATCAGGAGAAAAACATAAAGTTTCCAGATTCATTTTTTCCCTGCCCTCAAGTGGAAAATGCATCTTCCAATGGAACTAAAATGTCAGGTTTTTTTTCCAGAAAATGTGGAAGAAAATTGAAGTGAAAAGTCCAATTCTGGATGTCTCAATTCCCAAGGGAGAGCTCACTTTTTTTACCACTGACTCCCTTGTAATGCATTCTCTTCTTCTTCTTCTTCTTCTTCTTCTCCTTCTTCTTCTCCTTAAAAATTGAAGTGAAAAGTCCAATTCTGGATGTCTCAATTCCCAAGGGAGAGCTCACTTTTTTTACCACTGACTCCCTTGTAATGCATTTTCTTCTTCTTCTCCTTCTTCTTTTCTTTTTCTTCTTCTTCCTCTTCTTCCCTGAATCCAAATTCTTTTCGAGTTGAAAAAGAAAGAAACTATTTTGATTTAAGAACAAGAAAAACATTTAATAGAAGATGAAAAGAGCAAGGTTAACTTTTGCCCCTTTCCTCTGTTTTCCCAAAACAAAGTGAAAAAAAAAAACTCTGTAGTAATTTTCTTCCTTTGTAATAAAGGAAAATCTTTGTATCCGTCTGGTTAGATGAGGGGGGGGAGAGAGGGATTTCATAAAAGCTGAGTTGGTGAGGAGGAGGAGGAAGAGAAGAGTAAGGAGGAGAAAAGATAAAAGACAAAGAATGACACAAAACTATAAACTAGAGTCCCAGAACTTAGTAAAGTTCAAACTTTAAGTCAAAGTTCTGACAAAGAACGAGTATAGCTACTAGATATCCCAGTCGTATTTCATGCAGTGCATTTCACCAAGCTTATGACATCTTGTCAAAAAGCAAAAACTTTTGAGATCTACCTACCCTGAGCCGTTGTCAGTGTTTTTCTGGCGCACCCTGTATAATGTAGGTAGGTAGATACATAGGTAGGTATCATACTAACTTTTTGTCTCGTTCTCCGCTAAATACCTATTTCGAGAATCGAACCAGAATGAAGGCCAGCCTAGTTAGCTTAGTTGGTAGTGCGTCTGCCTTGTAAGCGCTAGGCCGCGGGTTCGATTCCCGCCCGAGGTGGATTTTATCCTGATGGTATAATGTTCGTTCTCGGAACGGCTGGCTTTCTCCTATCCTGTCTTCCTTCTCTCTTCGATTTCGGGACGATAAGACCAAAGCAGTCACAGTCACAGTTCCCTCTGTCAAACCTCTTTAAAAAAAAGAACCAGAATGAAAACCCGTTGGAAATTTTGGTACCCTTGGTATCCTATAATTTTAATTTAGATCAATTAGCGGCTAAAAGAGTGTAGCATCCCCCAGTTACCATGACAACGAAAAGTTGTTTACATAATAACAGCCAACTGTATCCATCTCAGATCTTCAAAGAAAAATATTGAAACAAAGATTTTACCTTTCTAATTTCTACAAGTAAACGGGTTATTTCTGATTTTTGGTCTTGCTTTTACGTTCTTCAGCCATGGTAAGCTAGAAACTATATAGGTACCAACGCGTATTCATAGCATCTTAGGAACTAGGAAGCGAGCAGCTAAGAGCTTACAGCATCAGCAGTACGTAAGGTCAATGATCTTATCAACACATCATTTCCACAAAAGCCGTTTTTTTGTACTTATCAACGCATCAGGTATTTTATTTTACATCTTCTCATCTTCAGTACATCTTCTTCAATTAAATGGTATTTTCCCATCAAACAAATATTTTTTTTTTTTTTTTTCACATTACAAGTTAGTAACTAAATCTATTAATTTAGTCCATTTTTATTTACCCATTTTTTCCCCCCTAAATAATATGAACTATCGTCATTTTTTACGAGATTCTAAAATTTTCAGCAAAAAACTCGAACTCCTGGAAAACTCGCGCCACGTTATACTGTGGAAAGTAGGTGAAGGCTTCGAAAGCACAAACTGGAATGAAAATCCTTTTTGAAAGCTGTTTTTGTGTACCCTTTTTGAGAGATGGAATCTCTCTCCTGTTCTCCCCCTTTTCTCATTCCTCCTCTTTTTCTTCTCATTCTTGTTCTTGCTCTTCTCCTTCTTCTTCTTTTTCTTTTCCTTCTTTTTCTTCTTCCTATTCTTGTTCTTCACCTACTGACCTTCGTTCTGTTAAATTCTGGATGGTACCTCTTTACAAAAGTTCATTATTATTTATTTATTATTTCCTTTTTTTACGGATTAGAAATATTATTTGCCGTTATTTTATGTACCTAAAAGTTTATTTTATTTATTTTTCATTATCATTTGACTGTAGGGGATGGCTCACTTACTTACTTTTCTCTCTCTCTCTCTCTCTCTCTCTTTTAAAACGTTCCTTGTCTAATAAAAAAAAAAAAATAATAATAATTTAAGAGTTCAGTAGAGTTCTTTTTTGAATGATCTGAAGTTGAAAGGCTGAGCGAGAGATAGAAAGAAAGCGTGAGAGAGAGAGAAGGAAGAAACAAATTAGAAAACCCTGGAATGAAATTTACAAGAAATATAGGAACCACTTATTCATGTCAAGACAAGACAAGAGAGAAAAAAAAAAAAAAAAAAAACATGAATAAAAAATTTCTCAATTTTTTGAGTTTCAAGAAATCTGAGGAAAAAGTAATTGGAAAAATAAAATTTAGAAAAGGAAAGGAGGCAAAGAGAAGAAAAGATAGTCATGATAAAATAGGGAAAACTTTAAGCAGGAGAAATAGGAAGGAGAGAGATTTCAGCAATCAACAACTAGGAATAAAGTTACTAAATTTTTCTTGGCATAAACTCAAATGGAGTGTGAGGGCCTAAAAAGTGTTTTCACCACTCAATTATGATAAAATTGTCTATTCACATTATTGTTAAATTTGCAGATTTTCCAACATGGCTTTATTACGTAATTTATTTCATTCTCCTGTGAGGCAGGCAGTCTTTCCTAAATTGTAATATGTAAGTATCAGACTCTTATACCTCGCCTTTTTCGCTGAGAAATCCAAGAATTCATTAAGCTGCTCATTTTAACTCACAAAAAAGCCTTCTGCATATCACCCGTTCAATTACAAACCACGAAGAACGGTGCTTAACTTCAGTGATCTTCGGAAACTGTTGGAATAAAGTTCTAAAGCTGCTCTGGGAAGTTTCAGTAAATTTATGAGTATTCTTATGTAAGCCGTAAATCTCTCTGATTATGCAATGTGCAACACACTAGGAAATCAAACTTTATGTTTTTACTTCCTACAAGGTACCTAATTTTCTTCTTTCTTGATTTCACTAGGATTAGATGCTGAGAAATCCAAGAATTCATTAAGCTGCTCATTTTAACTCACAAAAAAGCCTTCTGCATATCACCCGTTCAATTACAAACCACGAACAACGGTGCTTAACTTCAGTGATCTTCGGAAACTGTTGTAATAAAGTTCTAAAGCTGCTCTGGGAAGTTTCAGTAAATTTATGAGTATTCTTATGAAAGCCGTAAATCTCTCTGATTATGCAATGTGCAACACACTAGGAAATTAAACTGTTTTTACTTCCTACAAGGTAATTTTCTTCTTTCTTGATTACACTAGGATTAGATCTCGGTAGATTACCTACCTATCATTTTATAGTTGGTATCACCTTTGTATTACCTATTTTGTAGGTAGGTACTACCTATGATTTATTTGCAATCTTTCCACCTAAAGAAGTAAAGAAGGAGTTCTTTACTCTGTAATTCTGTATAGGTACATACATAATTATCCGTTCTTTGTTGATACTGCTTTTTCACCTTCTTCTTCTTCTCCTTTCTCTTCTTCTCCCCTGTCTTCCTCTTCTTCTTTCCCTTTCCCTTCTCCTTCATTTTCTTCTCCTCCTTCCCTTATGTATACCTTCGTTTACTTTATCGAGTTGAAAAAGAAAGAAACTATTTTGATTTAAGAACAAGAAAAACATTTAATAGAAGATGAAAAGAGCAAGGTTAACTTTTGCCCCGTTCCTCTGTTTTCTCAAAACAAAGTGAAAAAAAAAAACTCGGTAGTAATTTTCTTCCTTTGTAATAAAGGAAAATCTTTGTATCCGTCTGGTTAGATGAGGGGGGGAGAGGGATTTCATAAAAGCTGAGTTGGTGAGGAGGAGGAGGAGGAGGAGGAGGAAGAGAAGAGTAAGGAGGAGAAAAAAAAATAAAGAAATCTGAGGAGAACGATTTTCGAGTTGAAAAAGAAAGAAACTATTTTGATTTAAGAACAAGAAAAACATTTAATAGAAGATGAAAAGAGCAAGGTTAACTTTTGTCCCGTTCCTCTGTTTTCCCAAAACAAAGTGAGAAAAAAACTCGGTAGTAATTTTCTTCCTTTGTAATAAAGGAAAATCTTTGTTTCCGTCTGGTTAGATGAGGGGGGGGGGAGAGGGATTTCATAAAATCTGAGTTGGTGAGGAGGAGGAGGAGGAGGAAAAAGAGAAGAGTAAGGAGGAGAAAAAAATAAAGAAATCTGAGGAGAACGAGGAAGAGAAGGAAGAGTACCTATTAGGAGGAAGAGAACGAGAAGGAGGAAGGAAAGGATGAGGAGGAACAAGGAAAGGGTGGGGAGAAGGAATAGAAATAAGAGAAGGAGGAGGACAAGCAGGAGGAGCTAAAAAAAATGAGCAGAGCAAAACTTGGGCTGCTGGAGTTGTCATCGCTCATTCATTCCTTGATTTTTCAACATTTTGTTTCTCATTTAGCACCAAAATTGAATTTTAGAGCAAGAAAAATGTCTGGAAAGTTTAAATTAATGAAAAAATTGAGATACCGGACAAGCAGAAAAAAAAAAAAAAAATGAGCAGAGCAAAACTTGGGCTGCTGGAGTTGTCATCGCTCATTCATTCCTTGATTTTTCAAAATTTTGTTTCTCATTTAGTACCAAAATTGAATTATAGAACAAGAAAAATGTCTGGAAAGTTAAATTAATGAAAAAATTGAGGTACCTAGGCATTATATTATTTTCAATTAAAAGTTCAAAGTGGTACTTTTGTAGGTCTAGGTATGTAATAGAGATGTACAAAATTAAATTTTCCTTGATTTCTTTTTGAAAGAAACTTTGGCAATCACTTTCTCTTTTTATTCAAGTAAAAAAAAAAGAGTTCAAAGTGGTACTTTTGTAGGTCTAGGTATGTAATAGAGATGTACAAAATTAAATTTTCCTTGATTTCTTTTTGAAAGAAACTTTCGCAATCACTTTCTCTTTTTATTCAAGTAAAAAAAAAAGAAAAAAAAAAAAACTTATTGTTTGCGTTCAGATAGATTTATTTCTTTGATTGTTTCTACATTTGTGATTTCTCCATTTCCTATTTGTGATTTTTTCTTTTCTTCTTTGTGTTTTTCCTTTTCTTCTTTTTTATTGTTCCTAGATAGTTAGGTATTAGGTGTAGTAGTTATGTTACATTTCAATCATACAGGTGTTTCCTTCTACAATCACTCTTGTGCACAAATTTATCAATCCCCCAAAGGCTTACAGGAAATCTTCAGAAAGTAAAGACGCTTTTTGATTGTGTTCAACAGTTCATCTTCAATCAAGTATGCTTTCTGTGAAGAAAAATGTCTGGAAAGTTAAATTAATGAAAAAATTGAGGTACCTAGGCACTATATTATTTTCAATTAAAAGTTCAAAGTGGTATTTTTGTAGGTCTAGGTATGTAATAGAGGTGTACAAAATTAAATTTTCCTTGATTTCTTTTTAAAAGAAACTTTGGCAATCACTTTCTCTTTTTATTCAAGTAAAAGAAAAGAAAAAAAAAAACTTATTGTTTGCGTTCAGGTAGATTTATTTCTTTGATTGTTTCTACATTTTTGATTTCTCCATTTCCTATTTGTGATTTTTTCTTTTCTTCTTTGTGTTTTTCCTTTTCTTCTTTTTTATTGTTCCTAGGTAGTTAGGTATTAGGTGTAGTAGTTATGTTACATTTCAATCATACAGGTATTTCCTTCTACAATCACTCTTGTGCACAAATTTATTAATCCCCCAAAGGCTTACAGGAAATCTTCAGAAAGTAAAGACGCTTTTTGATTGTGTTCAACAGTTCATCTGCAATCAAGGATGCTTTCTGCATGTAGTAGTTATGTTACATTTCAATCATACAGGTGTTTCCTTCTACAATCACTCTTGTGCACAAATTTATCAATCCCCCAAAGGCTTAAAAGAAATCTTCAGAAAGTAAAGACGCTTTTTGATTGTGTTCAACAGTTCATCTGCAATCAAGTATGCTTTCTGTGTTTCCTGAGGAATTGGTACGAGTACTCCCATTATAAATCTGCTGGCTGAGAATTACTCCTCCAAGTCCTCCAACAGAATTCAGTAGTTTGGAAGAATTTATCATCGAGAATTTCAAGATATTTGAAAATAACTTACCAAGGTTTTGTAACAGTTCCTGTGAAGAAAGCTGCAGAAATCAGGACAATTATTAGTTTTGCAAATTTATACCAATCACTGTGAAGAAAACTAACGAAATGAAATTGCAATAAATGTCGATGGTTTTGTAAAAGAACCTGCCAAAAACCGGCCATGTCCAGGTCCATTATAATGCAGTCCCAAACGTAAAATAATACTCAAATAAGCATCATTCAATAGGATAAGGAAAGTCGTGTGATGTTCACACCAGATTTTTTTACATAAAGCTAAATTAAAATTTTGAAGGTGTACCTTCAAAATCAAGCCCCCCCAAAAATTTAGGCAAGAACCGCCTATGCTCGGTAGATTACCTACCTATCATTTTATAGTTGGTATCTATCACCTTTGTATTACCTATTTTGTAGGTACTATACCCATGATTTATTTGCAATCTTGGACGACTTTCAGTTGCCTGTCCAGAGATCAATCTGTACAAACCAAGATACTTGCTCATCTCCTTTTTACTTTCTTCATTTACTGTAGGTACCTACCTAATATTGATGGCACTAATACAATTTTATCTCACAAAAACCCTCGAGTGACGTGGGTATTTATTATTGAATTAAGAACCTGTCGTGGTTCAATTGACTTCTCTGTTTACCTCGGTACTTTACATTGGAATTCGACGTGGATTGAGAAAGCAAATCTGAAAGCTAAGTTCAGATAAAAGAGCAAATTTATACCAATCACTGTGAAGAAAACTAACGAAATGAAATTGCAATAAATGTCGATGGTTTTGTAAAAGAACCTGCCAAAAACTGGCCATGTCCAGGTCCACCATAATGCAGTCCCAAATCCGGGCGGGATCTCCAGATACCATGAAGCAGAATCCAGTGCTGACGGAATTCTACCAGAAGCTGATGGGTCTGTTTCTGGAAAAGAAGTACTACCAACCCTTCCAGATTTAAACATTGGTTGTTAGGATTATTGAGATATGTAGTGGGAAAAATCCTACAATGCTGCAGTGAGCACCAAAGTTGTGACATAATAACATAAAGAAATTGCATTTACATTTATATCGAACAAACTTATTTCAGATGGCATTATAGGGTAAGTGTACCATTTATTCGCCCACCTAAAAAACGTACCATTTATTGGCCCACCTGCCCACATTTATTTTTCTAATTTTTGTTTTATGACTACAATTTTTGAATAGCACTGGTTCGATAGCAGTCTTTAAGCCCTCTTCCAGATTTCCCCCCTAAAGAGACCTTTGAGGTAGGTAAAAATATTGCACCAAAAGGCTAACAAAAAAGTTAGCTGTCAGCCACCTAGTGCAAGGAGGGAAGACTCAGAAGTTTAGATTTGATGGATGCAGGAGACTCATTAAGAACATCAATGTTGAAGGGAGGATTAGCCAGGATGTTGCACAATGTCTGCTCAAAGGACTATTTTGTGCTACCTATATTGGTCTTACTTTTCAGGAAGGTGAAAATATCTTTATTTCGCGTGTTCATGTTATTAGTTCTGAAACCAAGTTGACCTTGAACATCAGCACATTTTATTTAGTTCTTGGTTAGTTTGAGCAGAAACACAACATCAGCAAAATCCCGCCTATGTTGTAAGGTTTGAATATTAAATGTCTCCATGAGCTCAATATGGTTAGTTTGAGCAGAAACACAACATCAGCAAAATCCCGCCTATGTTGTAAGGTTTGAATATTAAATGTCTCCATGAGCTCAATACTTCCCATTTAGGTGCTGGGAATGAATTCTTTAAGTTCAGAAATGTTGCGTTGCATAAAGTTGCTGCAAATTACATAGAGGTCTCTTTCTTTCAAGTGATTGAATTTATTCTTTTCTGAAGGCAAGTTCCCATCAATCAAATACTCCTTTTCTATTTGAAAATTTCACAGATTGTCCCACGGAGAGCCAGCTGTTCAATTTTGCCAGGAGCAAGACTTCCAGCAATGTTTCAAAATGATGAAGAAACTTCTCAGCTTGGAAGAAGATGCTGAGGGCGAGTCGAAACATGGTCTCGACTCCACCAATACTATGGAGAGGAGTGAAGCTGGCTCTGAAGATAGCATCGAAATAGGTGATTTTTTTTTTTTAAAGAGGTTTGACAGAGGGAACTGCAACTGCTAAGGTCTTATCGTCCCGGAATTGAAGATGGAAGGAAGACAGGCTAGAAGAGAGCCAGTCCTTCCGAGAACGAACATTATCCGTGCAGGATAAAATCCACCCCGGGCGGGAATCGAACCCAAGGCCTAGCGATTACAGTGTGGACTCTGCCATTTGACTTCTCGTTCAATCCTCTTCCATATTTTCAGTCGACCTTCCCGAGAGACTGAAGAAGATCGAAAACTTTCAAGCCCATAGAAAATCTCAGGCTATCATTTACCGGAAACCCTTACGTTTCGGTTTGCTGTTGAACGATTCGAATCATCTCTCAGAAGTTTCCATCAGTGGGAGTGACCTTGAGGACGAATTGGGCTGGATACTGAACCAGTTCTGTAATCATTTCAAGGTCAACGTACTCAAATTGGAAAGCAACAGGTTCTTCGAAAGCCAGACCGTGTGTGGGAGATTTTGTGAGCAGCTGGTTGGTGCAACACTTGTCCAGCTCAGTTTGGATCGGACTAAGCTACATGGCTGCGATCTGGCGGCGTTGTTTCGCATTCAACTTGTGCAGTTGAGCATGAGATGTAAGTCGTGAGGCTGTTCAAGTTGTGCTTACAATCTTGAACTGAACTTTCTAAAATAAGACCATTTTATGGCAGTGAAAATATTAGAAATAGGTAATTATAATACTCTCAAAATCATTAATTTAGACTACTTAGTTACGTAGTAGACTTAAAGAATTCGATAAAGACATACCCAGAAGAATTTTCATGGACATCAAGACAGCAGGATTTGTTCAACAGTTTTATCAAAGTAGATAGATTAGACCCTCCCCAACTTGAAATCCTTTCTTGTCCTCCAGTTTGCTCCATTGAGGATGAAGATGTTCTCTCATTTTGTCAACCTCTGGCTAAGAACGAAACGCTCAAAGTTCTCAATTTGAATTTCAACCGGATCAAAGACATGGGCTGCAAATGTTTGGCTGAGAGTCTGAGATTGAATCGAAGTCTGAACTGTCTATCCTTGATGCATAATTCCGTGGGAAATGCAGGTAGTTACCTACTTATACATAGATATTTTAACTATTGACTAGTATCCAGATTACTATTCAGGCCCCAATATTGTCTCCTCAAACTTGTGTGCTTTACACAGGTACAACATAACTCATTATGTACCTATAAAAGACACTATCGAGAAGATTAGGTGCGATAAATTTCCTTGTAAATTAGAACCTTCTAATAATTTACTGTCTTGTGTTCTATGATACAATACCTACCTAACTAGTGTGATGCTTGAATTATTGTCTTCACATTCCTACATTTATGTTCTTATTTCCTATAGGCTGCAGATACCTGCTGTCTATTTTCAAAACATTCCGCCTGTCTCGTGAAGAAGTTGTGGAACTCAGGAAGACCAAACTCGACCAGTATCTAGCCACCTTGGACGAAAACGGACGTCCCCTTCCCAGACCAACAGATAACGAAAGCAAAGTCCAATTCTCTGAGGATGTTGAACCCCTTGAAGTGAACAAGTCTTCCGCGAAGAGTCGGGCAACAATTAATATGAGCCGATCGAAAGCTTATGTCGCACCGATCAAGCCAAAGGTCACAGTAGAAGCTCCACGGAGAGACTTCTATAGTTGTGAACCTCATTTTCCACTTGTCCAGACGAATAGTTATGGCTCTCCCATGTCAGGCCAGGGATCCCAGATTGCGGGTACAGCTACAACACCCGGTGGGCGTAGTGCTCGGACGGGACGCGCCGGGGGTATGAGTTGTAAATTACTAGATGGTAAGTAATAAAGTTCAAAATAAGTTGGAAAGAAACAATTCGACCAGCAGTATAAGCGAAAAGATTTCGGTTATGTAGGTAGGTATGTAAAACACCGAGAAATTAACGAGAGAAGAGGGAAACATACATCTCCACTAATTCTTTTACACAGCACATTGCATACTTTGGATAGCTATACGGCGCTCATACAAATTTTATGAATAGATTTTTTTAGTTTTTCTTCAGGCTCATGTTGAAAAGTAGGTACTGGGCCTCTATGCCCAGATGCCCAAAAATAGACCAAAAACTATAAGTTGTCTTCCCTAGGTATTATATTATTTCTTTTGTTTTTCAGGAGCCGTCTACTCAGATGGCAACTTTCATCTGACCCACCTCTATCTGTCCCACAACAAGTTGACCCCCTCTATAGTGCCCAAAATTCTCAACCTCTTGGAATATCAGCAGATTCAACAGACCCACGGATCACCCCCAGGGATTGGTTTGGTGGAATAGTTATGGCTCTCCCATGTCAGGCCAGGGATCCCAGATTGCGGGTACAGCTACAACACCCGGTGGGCGTAGTGCTCGGACGGGACGTCCCGGGGGTATGAGTTGTAAATTACTAGATGGTAAGTACCTAATAAAGTTCAAAATAGGTTGGAAAGAAACAATTCGACCAGCAGTATAAGCGAAAAGATTTCGGTTATGTAGGTAGGTACCTACCTATATAAAACACCGAGAAATTAACGAGGAGCAGTACTGGGGAAACATACATCTCCACTAATTTTTCTTGCACAGCACATTGCATACTTTGGATAGCTATACGGCGCTCATACAAATTTTATGAATGGATGTTATTAGTTTTTCTTCAGGCTCATGTTGAAAAGTACTGGGCCTCTATGCCCAGATGCCCAAAAAGAGACCAAAAACTACAAGTTGTCTTACCTAGGTATTATATTATTTCTTTTGTTTTTCAGGAGCCGTCTACTCAGATGGCAACTTTCATCTGACCCACCTCTATCTGTCTCACAACAAGTTGACCCCCTCTATAGTGCCCGAAATTCTCAACCTCTTGGAATATCAACAGATTCAACAGACCCATGGATCACCCCCAGGGATTGGTTTGGTGGCTATTACCATACATAATGACCTCATCAGTCACGATCTGACGTCACTAAAGCAAATGATTGGAGTTGGTTCTGATGTGGCAACCAATCAGAAGAAGGAAGAGGGGATGTGATGGAGATATTAGCATACATAATGACGTCACCGAAGCAAATGATTTGAATTGGTTCTGATGTGGCAACCAATCAGAAGAAGGAATAGGGGGTGTGATGGAGATATCATCATACATAATGACGTCACAAGTAAATTTTTTTGACATCACTGAAGGGTTGGGGTTAATTCTGTGGATATGGCAACCGATCACAGCCAAGAAGTAAAACATGAGTTCCCTATTCAACGCCATTGTCAA
Source organism: Diaphorina citri (assembly GCF_000475195.1). Classification (NCBI taxonomy): domain Eukaryota; kingdom Metazoa; phylum Arthropoda; class Insecta; order Hemiptera; family Psyllidae; genus Diaphorina; species Diaphorina citri. The sequence goes on along the minus strand of NW_007377608.1, from coordinate 242,897 downwards.
GTACAGCTACCAATGAGTAGGATCTATTACCTACTTATTTTATCGACATTTTATTTTATATCGATGTAGATTCGTAGAAGCTTAACCCATCCTTTAGGGCTGTTTGCCCCTACACCTGAGCCTCAGAGATTTCTTTTTGTGTGTACCTACTACGATAATTATAGTAGATAGGTACTTGGCTCGGTAAAGACTAGGTATAAAGAAAACCTGCCTGGAGAAAAAAGATATATCTGCCGAATCCAATTGAGGAGCTGGGTGCAAAAAGGGCAATAAATGAAAATCATCAAACTGAGATAGGTATTTAACTTTAATGTTTTCAATTTTTCATCAAAATCCTTGAAAATTATGTTTACAAAAAACGCTGTAACTCATCGAAAAAAAAGTTATCACTACAGTTCAAACGCTAGAAGATAGAGCGCAACACGTTCTAGGTATTTAAAAAACCGTTTTACGCAAAAAGGGCAGAAAATCCATATTTTCCTTTTTGCACCCAGCTCCTCAATTTCAGGTAGGTAGGTACATAGTAGAACTAGAAAAGCTCGAAATGAAAATAATTTAAACGCCCATATTGAATTTCTCTCGAGGCATCATGTTTTCATTCCTCATTCCATTTACCTACCTACTTTCCCCAAAAATTCTACGGCCTTGGGTCAGCGGAAAATTTCCGACGTGATGTTGGAAGGTGGTAGAAGATACCTAGATAGAGGTGATCCGTCAAATTTCCTGACGTTTTTTTGATAGCCTAGGGACGAAAATATCTTTCCTTCATTTTTTTTTATTTTTTTTTTTTTTGGGGTTTTTCCTGAGCTCATCAGATTACTTAGCCCGAGGTCCTAGTTGAAAATTGATAGGTAAGTCTGAATAGATACCAAAGGTAGGTACCACTATATCGAACAAACCTCATTGGTTACGATATCGCCGCTGCGCCAGCTCCCATGGCGTAGTGGTCACTGCACTCGCCTTGCACGCGGGAGACCCGGGTTCGATTCCCGGCGGGGTCAAGAAATTTGTATCATGCAAATGATTGATCCCGTGACTGGCTGTTGCGGGGCCCACTCAGCCTCGTGAGGAAAATGAGTAGCTATGACATGTAAATGCGCATAGCGACCGGTGCCAGCATGGTAGGTAAACATTGGTTGTTAGGATTATTGAGATACTTATTGGGAAAAATCCTACAATGCTGCAGGGAGCACCAAAGTTGTGACATAATTACATAATAACACAAAGAAATTGCATTTACATAGTAGAATTTTAGCGGTATTATGCCAAGTGGGTTGAAATCGATAAATTAATCCAACACACTCCCATGTAACTTACCACTGTTGTCATATCTTCCAAACTTCCTGATCTTGTTCCGAATCTTTCGCAACTTATGAAATCTTTTCTTCGGCGCCGCCGCCAATTTTGACGGCTCCTCCGTCCCACTTTCACCTCGATTCACCCCCACGCCACCAATGGCCCGGGGGATTTTCGACGGAGCCTTTCCATTGGCAGCATTTTTCAGTTTATAAGGCGGCCCGGAAGCTTTGTTCCCATTGGTGGAGGAAGAATATTGGAAGATTTTCATCATCAAACACATGAAAGTCATTATCATGTCTTTCGGGTCACAATGGGTTGAGTGTGTTCTTCATTTGACAAAATGGGTCTTTCATGGGTTAATGTTTAAATGTTTAATTTCAGAAAATGTATCTTTACACCGGTATTAGATATCTAATCACGGCTTTTTTAGAGCTTTAAAAACGTTTAGAAATAATTTACCCGGATACCTACATATGTATGTGTCTATAGGTACCCATTGGTGGTTTATTTAGGTAATTAATTTAGGTTTCCAAAAAACCCAGATTTTGAGCTATTTATTATATCCACCAACTAAGTATAAGTTACCTATTATTTATGAGCCTGATCTGATATTCCTGCTGTACTAGGTAGGTATTAGGTAGGTACCTACTCTTAGATTTAATAGTGGAGATGTCAAAATAACCCAAATAGTGGATGTGATCATTTTACCAAATTCTCTATGTTTGTGATTTGAGTACCTAGTCTTTATCTTTAGTCTCCTAGATAGGATTCTGGCCTGCATTCAGCTTTATCAGTTGCTGTCTAATTTGCCTATGTATATAAAGGCTCCATTTGATATGCCTCTCTCAGGCCGTAACCAGGAATTTCTTGAGGGAGGATCCAGGAGTCCAAACAGTAGGGTGCCTGGTTGTACCTTGGCCCCCAAAATCACTTTTTGATTTTTTTAATTTTTTCTATTAATGTTATTGGCATAATTTTAATTGATTTAGAAAGGAAATTTTCTTGGCTATCTATACAATTAGCAATGATTGTTTTACTAATTTTTAATTAAGAGATATACCCAATTTTCCGACACCACCTTTTTGGGGTTCAAGGTACAACTACCCTATGTACCTTGGACCCATACCCTTTGTACCTTGGTCGCAATGTATTCTAAATGGAAAAAATCTTCAAATTTTGAAGGCAAATTTGGGGTTGAAGGGTTGGAGATAGGACTACACGCCTTATAGCTTTTTTCATCTACTCATTGAAAACTAATACCTCCCAAAATTTCTACTAAATTGGCCAACATTTTTTTTTACACCTTTTTTATCCGTCGTACCTTGGCCCCCAGGGCGTTGTACCTTGAACCCTAAGGATGTTGTACCTTGAACCCTAAGGATGTTGTACCTTGAACCCTAAGGATGTTGTACCTTGAACCCTAAGGATGTTGTACCTTGAACCCTAAGGATGTTGTACCTTGAACCCTAAGGATGTTGTACCTTGAACCCTAAGGATGTTGTACCTTGAACCCTAAGGATGTTGTACCTTGAACCCTAAGGAGACAGACAGACAGACACACACACGGACCAATGGCTGAAACTTCGGATTTAGGCTCTAGGGACCTCAAAACGTGTTTTGGCACTAAAAACTGACCATCGAAATTTTGACCCGATTACATTACTTTCCTTCCTATAGGATAAGGAAAGTAAAAAGAGTAATTATTCAGAAGTCACAACAAAGAAAAAGAAAGCTCCTTTCAGCTAGGCTAGTTAGCTTGATTGGTAGTGTGTCTGCCTTGTAAGTGCTAGGCCACAGGTTCAATTCCTGCCTGGATGCATTTTATCCTGAAGGGATAAGGTTTGCTCTCGGAGCGGCTGGCTTGCTCCTATCCTGTCTTCCTTATCTCTTTGATTTCGGGATGATAAGATCCTAGCAGTTACAGTTACAATAAATCCTTCTATTAAGTTTCACAAAACTCATTGTGCACTGACAGATGAAACACATTTCTCATATCATTTCTGCACTGCATCTTTAAATCAAAGAGAGGACAGAATGCAGGATAGGGGAAAGCTAGCCATTTGGAGAACAAACATCTTAGAATAAAGTTTACCCCAAACCCTGGCTTGGAATCAAACCTTTGATAGTAATTATTCAAACTCTCAACCAAGCCAACTGGCCTGGATAAACAGGGTGTCATATAAAAAATAAGGGTAAAAGTGATTTTTTTATTATTATTCTTAGAAAAAATGGGATTTTTTCCCCTGTTTTTCTTTGATTTGCTGTATGTCATGTACTGACTGGTCAATGTTGGGATGGAAGATGACAGTTTGACAGTAATTAATTTTGGTATTACAACCTCTTAATTTAGCCACAATCACATTTGCCAATTATAAAGTAAGACTTAATTTAGCAGTATGGACAATAATTGCCATTCTGTAGTCAATGATGATTCTTGAAGAACAGTAAGAATTAAAACCGCCCACTCTCTCTCTCAGTCAGTTATATGATTATTTCCAACAACATATCACCTCCTAAAATTGAAACAACCTTGTATACAAGCTGACACATGACCCTCAGACATGGCTCTTTAACCCATTAGGGTCTTTTTTTAATAGCTGAAAAAAGTAGGTAGGTAAATATGTAAATGGATTTAATAATGAAGATGAGAACATGACTAATGGTTTCTAACCTACAATGGTGTGATAACTGATAACATATTTAGAACCTGAACAAAATTTTATTGTTAAAAGTGCAAGTATTCATGAGTAGCAGAGTTAAGTAATAAAAATAATAATAGGTATTTAAGTACCTAAGTAAGTATGGAGGTACCTACCAAGGTACCTCACAAATAGCTAATCATCATTGACAGACGTAGGACCCACCTCTAGTTTTTACCAATCACCTAGAATGAAAGTTAGAAAATTTAGAGAAACTAAAGGAGAACAACATTAACACATATCAAATACGAAAGGGTTAAATCCAGCCTTGAAGCTAAAGTTTCTATTCTTGTACAAGACATCAATAAGTTATCATCAGTCGTCTGGTTCTATCTGCTTTAACATGTAACCTATAACTTCTATTCTTGGTTTCTCTTCATTATGTCCTATTGTGCAAGAAGCAAAAACATGTATGTAAACTCGAAAGTCTACAGAAACACAGTAAAAACCTACAGCTAAGGTACCTACCTAATATATCATCAGGAACATTGTAATTATCATTCCGACGTGGTACGAACGTTGCCGAACAACTTTGTTGATCAGACATGGCTCTTTAACCCATTAGGGTCTTAGGTAGGTAGGTAAATATGTAAATGGATTTAATAATGAAGATGAGAACATGACTAATATAGTTTCCAACCTACAATGGTGTGATAACTGATAACATATTTAGAACCTGAACAAAATTTTATTGTTAAAAGCGCAAGTATTTATGAGTAGCAGAGTTAGGTAATAAAAATAATAATAGGTATTTAAGTACCTAAATAAGTATCGAGGTACCTTCCAAGGTACCTCACAAATAGCTAATCATGATTGACAGACGTAGGACCTACCTCTAGTTTTTACCAATCACTTAGAATGAAAGTTAGAAAATTTAGAGAAACTAAAGGAGAACAACATTAACACATATCAAATACGAAAGGGTTAAATCCAGCCTTGAAGCTAAAGTTTCTATTCTTGTACAAGATATCAATAAGTTATCAGTCGTCTGGTTCCATCTACTTTAACATCTAACCTATAACTTCTATTCTTGGTTTCTCTTCATTATGTCCTATTGTGCAAGAAGCAAAAAAAAATGTATGTAAACTCGAAAGTCTACAGAAACACAGTAAAAACCTACAGCTAAGGTACCTAAGTACCTATATATCATCAGGAACATTGTAATTATCATTCCGACGTGGTACGAACGTTGCCGAACAACTTTGTTGGAGGGTTTCCATGGGAATCCACAATGTTGACTGCAGTGTGTCTGAAATCATTGTTGACGCTTGGCAATACACATTCAGACCTCCACAGACTTGGTGATCGCCGCGCTGTTAGCTTTGAAATCTCATGTGTTAAGTGTGGTGACCTTTTCTCTCGTCCCCAAAAGTTGACCCGGTTGGAAACGGCATCAAGAGAGGCTCCTGCCGTTTCATGAGCTCTTCACTGCCTAGCTTTGACGTGACGCCCTCGCTGGAAATGGACGCCTGCTTTACCGCTTTCGACAAGGATGGGTATGTGATGTCTTTCTGTCCGCCTTGCACTTGTGTTTCCGCTCCATAGCGAAAAAAAGGTTCTTATTTCACTTTCCTTTTCATTTCTATTCCAAGAAAAATACACGAAAATCTTCCTAAGTAGAAAACTTTCACTTTTCTAAACTGTTGGTATTATGGAACAACTTGTTCTAAGCTGACGGTCTAAATAAAGCACTACTTATACTTAGACTTTTCTTTTCCTTCTTTCGTTTTCCTTCTTGAGCATTTTGTTCTATCGTAGTTAGTTTTTAATTGTTGTTTAATAATTAATTAAAAAATTCTCAAGTCCGATGATAGTAGTCTAGTGGAGCCTACTATCATCTTAATTAAATAATAAACTACAGTAGCTTTATGTCAAGTAAATTGTGAGCTACTTTTACAGGTCAAGTTCAAGGAAATAACGCTTAGTAGGAAGGTAGATTCGACTAAAATTTCCTAGAAATTGGTATTTTGTTTTTAATCACATGGTAGTTTTTTTTGGACTTGAAAATATTTACAATATTCCTATCCTGTCTTTGTACTAAACTTTGTATCCTTAAACTACACTACCACACAACAATACCAGTACACTGTGCTGTGAGCTGTGAATAATAACATGGGATGTAGTCAGGAGGAAAGTTCTCACACAAAACAACATTAATTTTATTGATGTTATTCTTGGACTCGGCTCAATACTTTCGTTTTTCATATGTATGAATAAGATACAGAAAATCGAGAGAAAAGAAGAAGGAAGAAGAAGAAGAGGAGGAGAAGGAGGAAGAGGAGGAGGAGGAGGAGTGGAAAAAAGAAATAGTTTGATAGACAGAGATGAGAAAAATGGAAAAAGGAGAAAAAATAGATGATGAAGACGGGAAAAAATATGAAGAGAAAGTTCTTATAGTGTGAAAAAAGTTTTCTATTCTATTAAATTTACTCTCAAGCTGGAGTTTTAAAGAATAATGGACAAAACCTTGAAAACAGATTGACCAAGATCTAGCCGGAGCTTGGAGGCAATTTGATTTTTTTTTTTTTTTTTTTTTTTTTTTTTTACTTTGCCAAAAATATAATATCCTACCTCAACAGTTGATGATCTAATTTTCAATTCTAGCCACATTTTGCCTGAGCAGTGTAGGTATAGCATCCTATTTTTGTACGGTTATTTTGTGATTATGTCCTCATTCTCAATCACATTGTAATGAACACTCCCATCCTGTTTTTGGTTTCCTTTGTTAGTTTATTGATTGTATCACTCATTGTAGTGTTGTTATATTGTATTGGATTAGTATCAACCGATCGTTTCAATTTCTAGCCAGCCGGATTTGTTTCCGGTTTCCGTTCATCTCACATCACTTTCTCGTTTTTATTTTATTTTTTTTTTATTTATTTATTTTAGGTGACCCAAATTGGCTAACTTAAGTAGGTAGGTACCTATTTAAAGCTGTATTTACCTATTTTGTTGCTGTTGAATTTTCTCTCGTCTTCTTCTTTTGTCACCCCCCTGCTGCTTTCTGTTTTTCATCGACAAAACATAAATGAAAGCCCCTTCCTCATAGTCATTCGTAGGGGCAGGGAACCCCCCAACCCCTTACCCCTTCATGGAGGTAGGGAAAACCCCATATTCCTCTGTAGTCTGTTCCCCAGTTGGTTTCTACATTAACCTGCCTCGGTGGTGTAGTAGTCTAGGCGCTCGACTGGTAGATTCGTAGAAGCTCAACCCGTCCTTTGGGGCTGACCAGCCCCTACACCTAAGCCTCAGTTTGGGCTTTTTGTGTGTGGGGTTAAGCAACGCTCGACCGAGGGTAGATTCGTAGAAGCTCAACCCGTCCTTTGGGGCTGACCAGCCCCTACACCTAAGCCTCAGTTTGGGCTTTTTGTGTGTAATAATGTACCGAGGGTAATACATCTCCTCTTTTCAGGCACCCTCGATTATCTACCACCCGAGATGGTCACCTCCCAGCACTACGGCAAAGAGGTAGACAACTGGTGTATCGGTATCCTTGCCTATGAGTTCCTTGTCGGCACACAATAATAGTAGTAGCCTACTGCTGGAGTAAAGGGACTTTTCAGTCCTATGCGACCAGTATAAATAAGCACTATTATTATTATTATAACCACTTTCCTTTTACGTTTACCAGCCTCATTAGCTTTAAGGGTAACGCGGCTGCCTTGTAAGCGACAGGTCGCGTTTTCGATTCCCGGTGGACTTTCTCCTTACCCCTTCATGGGGGAAAACCCCAATATTCCTCTGGTCCTCACTTTGGGCTCAGAATCTCTTTCCTTTTACCAGCCTAATTAGCTTGGAAGGTAGCGCGGCTGCCTTGTAAGCGCTAAGTGACTCACAATCTCATTCCTTTTACCAGCCTAATTAGTTTGGAAGATAGCGCGTCTGCCTTGTAAGCGCTAAGTGACTCACAATCTCTTTCCTTTTACCAGCCTAATTAGTTTGGAAGGTAGCGCGGCTGCCTTGTATAGGTCGCTTTTTCGATTCCCAGATAAGGTTTGTTCTCGGAATTGTCTCGGAACTGCTAGAATTTGTATAGGAACGGCTGGCTTACTCCTATCCTGCCCTCTCGGGATGATGAAACCTCAGAACCATTAGAACACATTGTTCCGACAAATCTACAGCCGCGTGTAGCGATATTTCGACCATTTTCACTGGAAGGGAAGGAAAAACAGGCTAGTCTAACCTTCCCTTTCTCCCTCTATCTTGTTTTGCATGTGTAAGACACATATTATGCCCACAGACGCTTACAGGGTAGATGCAAATTTCTGCAACCCTCCACCCCTATAAACATCTGCACGGCCCAAGATAGAGGCTTGAAATACGTCCTATTTGGATGCATGGATTTTCATACCTATTAGGTTCAGGTATCTACAGACTACAGAGTGTAACTTCGTCCATATACAGGGTGCACCGGAAGTCACTCTTTGAAGTTAGAAAAAATCCCATGAATCACCTATTCCTTTTTTTTCAAACTTTGGTCACTGGCGTGGTCTCTATCGCCGTTCGGAAATTCGGAGGGGTACACCGCTTATTGGTCACCCTGTAGACTCAATGCTGAGCTTCTGGTTTCAGATAGGATTGTGATATTGTCATCTGACATGTCATTTTAACATCTCCATATGCTTCCTCGGAATAACAGACAATGTTGAAGTTGTTGGGAATATTTTATCTCACGTAATTTTTCCTTACGAGTTTGATTGGTCGAAGAATTTTGCACAATTCTCACTCTTCTACTGACTTTTGAGAGCCTAGGATGGGGAAAATGTTTTAGGAGAAACTACATAGGTACCTGGGGGTGGATAAATACCCGGGTAAATACCCAATTTTTATTTACCCACCCAGTGGGTATTTACCCACGACCCATCACTAATTGTATTGGATTAGTATCAACCGATCTTTTCAATTTCTAGCCAGCTGGATTTGTTTCCGGTTGCCGTTCATCTCACATCACTTTCTTTTTTTTTTTAATTATTTTTTATTTTAGGTGACCCAAATTGGCTAACTTAAGTAGGTAGGTAGCTATTTAAAGCTGTATTTACCTATTTTGTCTCGAACCACCAATCTCCTCATCCTAACTCCGTACTCCACTGAATATTATTTTGGCATTTTTTTTCTTCTTTTTTCATTAGATGAGTGTTTCACCGCCGTTATTATTTCGTAGCAATGAAATAACTGCTACATTAGCATTGGTTTTTGGTTTGGTCTGTAGATGTGTAGAACCGGGATATAATGTTCAGGCTGATGGGTTTTCTACATTGCACGCCCTGATGTCACGCCCTGATGTCTATTGTTATTTTATCAGTACCTATAGTGTTGTAGGTATGAGTAGGTAATGATAATAACATGCATTACATAGATACTTGTGGTTAGGTCTGGATTTTTTTTATGTTGGTAGGTACTACCTATTGTTGTTATCTTGTTGTATACTTGTGGGGGAATAAAGTTCTAAATAACGATCCTGACAATATTAACAAATGTTTAAGATATCTATATGAATCTAAACTTTTCCTCAAATTCTAAGCATTTTAGATTTTATATCATGTAGGCTCTTTGTTTTTTTTTTTTTTTTTTTTTTTCGTAAATGTTTAATTTATTGTTGTGGACTGAAACGTCGTAGATAAAATTATCCTTAGTCACTTTGTCAGTAAGTACAATAACAATCAATTAAAAATAAAATTGTATCTTACCTACTAGTTAATTGGGTGAACATAAAATTCTGAAAGACTCGATCTTAACTCCAACTAAACCAACAGATCTATTAAAGAAATGTAGTAAAATTCGAGTAGCAGTTTAAAAAAGGCTACATTGAGTAGGAAATTAGTAATACAAGTATCTATCAATACCGACATAATTTTCTTTTCTATGCAAATAATTAGACAGTCCTCGAACCCGGGTCTGTCTAGTACAACGCCAGGGACTTGGAGGTGCTCCCAGTGATTCGTCACTGATACAAAGTGCACTCAAGGACAGGAGAAATGACGCCCCAAACACAGCTGGAACTTTTGTTATTTTCTTCTCAATGGTGATTTTCAAGTAGTGCTTTCTAGTTCCCCCCTCCTAATATTTTCCAATGTGTTGTTAGGGACTACATTGGAGATATTGAAAACAGTCTCCATTCCAATCCTAATGGACGTGCCGACACTGGTATGCTAACTGAAGTTACAAGGGAGAAAATAGAAATCAAGCATGGAGGGGGCCAGCCTAGTTAGCTTAGTTGGTAGTGCGTCTGCTTTGTAAGCGCTAGGCCGCGGGTTCGATTCCCGCCCGGGGCGGATTTTATCCTGATGGGATAATGTTCGTTCTCGGAACGGTTGGCTTTCTCCTATCCTGTCTTCCTTCTCTCTTCGATATCGGGACGATAGACCATAGCAGTTACAGTTCCCTCTGTCAAATCTCTTTAAAAAAAAAGCATGGAGGGGGAATAGGAAGCAAGTGTGAAAAAGAAAGACATTGAGGAGAAAGAAGAAGAGTAAAAGAAAAGAAGGAAGATTAAGAATAAGGAGGTGTCGAAGAAGGTAAACAAGGGATCATAGAAAGAACTCACAGTGAAAGAGAAATCCGTGGTTGAGTGGAAGAGTTCCTCCAGGAAAACCCTGCCACTTGAAAGAAAACTATTAAGTTATAAATAAATAGATGGACTAATAGGAAATGCAGTTTGTTAAAGGGTGAGGTTAATACTTACATTTTTTCGTGGTTATGGACCTAGAGCAAATGATTCAGAATCCATTACCCAATCCTTTGGCATTACCATCAACTCTGGTGTAGAGGTTTACAAGACTCAAGACCGTTATTTACTACAATGACGTACTCGAAGACACTCGAAGTTACCTCTATATTTTTAACCACCAGAGGTTGTCGTTAAAATGAACATTAATATGTTTGAAAGAATGACGACTGTTGTAACATTCAATCATATTTTCTTATCACCATGAACGATTGTAAAATCTCCTGGTAAAAAGACCTTTAATTTGATATATAGGTCGACCAGGTTTGGATAAGTCCTTCTGTGGGGACAGACAGACAGACAGACAGACTGACGGACAGACCGACAGAAGACACCGAAGCGAATACAATAGTCCGTCCACTATACCTTTTATTATTAGTAATAATAAAGGAAGGACGGACTAAAAAACTGATTACACAAAATTCAACTGATTGGCCATAAGGAGTGCGAAAATTAGCTGACTGACCATAAGGCAATATGCAAAAAACGACCTCTATCACACACAATGATAGAAAAACGCCATTTCTTATCGGAAAAATCGTACCATTTTCCAGTAGTACAGGAAAAACCACTTTCGGGATCATAAAACTCAACTGATTGGCAATAACGAGTACGATTCCTGTACTACTGGAAAAAGGTACGACTTTTCCGATTTTTTTTTTCACCAAACGATGTAAACCGCTGTTTTGCATATTGCCTGGAGGTCAGTCAGCTAATTTTTGTACTCCTTATTGCCAATCAGTTGATTTTTATGATCCCGAAAGTGGTTTTTCCTGTACTACTGGAAAATGGTAAGGCGAAATTATTAAGAAATGGCGTTTTTCTATCATTGTGTGTGATAGAGGTCGTCACTGAACAATTGCTAAGGTTTTTAGTTATTATACAGGGTGCGTCAGAAAAACACTGACAACGGCTCAGGGTAGGTAGATGGTAGATCTCATCATTTTCAACAAGGATCGTCCTGAAATCGAAGAGAGAAGGAATACAGGATAAGAGAAAGTCAGCAGTTCCGAGTACGAACCTTATGTGTTGAGGATAAAATCCACCCTCGGAGGGAATTGAACTTGTGACCTAGAGCTTACTAGGCAGACCTTGGCAACTTTCCTTAACTTCAGTGATTCATCGCTACATCGGGATTTGGTGCATTCAACGTAATCAACGTGCTACCTCTGCTTCGCTGGCTATCTATCAATCTATCATAATATTCATATTGTTTTGGTTAAAGACGGCTTACTTTATGTTTTATCTATTAAATCTATTTAATCAAACGTTATATTCACAGATATGCTTACCTAGAATCCTATTTTTTTTAAGAGGTTTGACAGAGGGAACTGTAACTGCTATGGTCTTATCGTCCCGAAATCGAAGAGAGAAGGAAGAAATACATGATAGTAGGTATCTATGTTAACAATATTTATAGGTAATGTGATAAGTAAAACCAAAAACTTGTTGGTAGTAAAAAAAGTACCTACTCGTAAACTGTAGGCTGTATAGGTATACCTACCTAGGTATCATAAACGAAACACGAGCATATTAACATACGAGTAGTACCTACCTTCTCGTAGTAGGTAGTAGGAAAGTATTGTATCTGTACGAATTTTTAACGTCGAGTTATTTCCGGACTTGTCTCGTAAAAGGTATGTTATCCGATTTCAGATTTTTCTGCACGATTATGGCATCCCCCTTCTTCCCCCCCCCCTTCTTTTTTCACTAGCAGAAATTTTGCCGAGCATATTAACATACGAGTAGTACCTACCTTCTCGTAGTAGGTAGTAGGAAAGTATTGTATCTGTACGAATTTTTAACGTCGAGTTTTTCCGGACTTGTCCTGTAAAAGGTATATTATCCGATTTCAGATTTTTCTGCACGATTATGACATCCCCCCCTCTTTCTCCCCCTTCTTTTTTTTCACTAGCAGAAATTTTGACTTTCTCTCGCGTCAAACAGCAGTATAATCGTCAGCACGTGCCTAGTTTCCCGCCTTCACATGCATTCTCAGTTCTAAGCACATTCCCATGTCAAAAGTCACCCCCCTGCTGCTTTCTGTTTTTCATCGACAAAACATAAATGGAAGCCCCTTCCTCATAGTCATTCGTAGGGGCAGGGAACCCCGAACCCCTTAGTGTTAAGTCGCTTTTTCGATTCCCAAATAAGGTTTGTTCTCGGAATTGTCTCCGAACTGCTGGAATTTGTATAGGAACGGCTGGCTTACTCCTATCCTGCCCTCTCGGGATGATGAAACCTCAGAACCATCAGAAGACATTGTTCCGACAAATCTACAGCCGCGTATAGCGATATTTCGACCATTTCCACTGGAAATGAAGGAAAAACAGGCTAGTCTACCTTCCCTTCCCCCCTCTATCTTGTTTTGCATGTGTAAGACACATATTATGCCCACAGACGCTTACAGGGTAGATACAAATTTCTGCAACCCTCCACCCCTTTAAACATCTGCACGGCCCAAGATAGAGGCTTGAAAAACGTCCTATTTGGATGCATGGATTTTCATACCTATTAGGTTCAGGTATCTACAGACTACAGAGTGTAACTTCGTCCATATACAGGGTGTACCGGAAGTCACTCTTTGAAGTTAGAAAAAATCCCGTGAATCACCTATTCCTTTTTTTCAAACTTTGGTCACTGGCGCGGTCTCTATCGCCGTTCGGAAATTCGGAGGGGTACACCGCTTATTGGTCACCCTGTAGACTCAATGCCGAGCTTCTGGTTTCAGATAGGATTGTGATATTGTCATCTGACATGTCATTTTAACATCTCCATATGCTTCCTCGGAGTAACAGACAATGTTGAAGTTGTTGGGAATATTTTATCTCACGTCATTTTTCCTTACGAGTTTGATTGGTTGAAGAATTTTGCACAATGCTCACTCTTCTACTGACTTTTGAGAGCCTAGGATGGGGAAAATGTTTTAGGAGAAACTACATAGGTACCTAATTATCCTTAATAGAGAAAAAATTCCGAGAAAAGCCCGCCCTAAACAGTCTGCAGATTCGATTTGAATCAGGATGGATTAATCGATAGAGAGGAATTTGCTTTCTGTTGGAACAGATGGATCAAAGTGGTAAGTTTGTGCTGATAAGGGGTTAGTGAACGAGGGATCTGCAGTTTGAATCTTTGCTGTGTCGTGAAAAATAAGAAGGGAATATACATATTCGCTATCAATTGATTGATTTCTCCACCTTCACTAACTTTTTTTTCCGAGGTTTGGTAGAGGGAACTGTAACAAATAGAGGTCTCATCGTCCCGAAATCGAAGGGAAAAGAAATGCAGAATATAAGAAAATCAGACGTTTCTAGAATGAACCCTATCCATTGAGGATAAAGATCGCTTTGACTCTGAGTTTGAATCGAACCCACAACTTAGCGCTTACAATACAGGCGCCCTACCTTCCAAACCTAACTAGACTGGCTTGATGTTCTATTGTGGACTCAACTTCAGGAAAGTCTGAATATTGAACTAATACACTGGACTCTTTTAGTATTTTATTTATTCAGAACCAAAGCTCTAGCATACCAAATTGCCTTGTCGTCCTCTTTTTCATGTCGTTTGAACTAATCAGCATTAATCCCATTTCCAGATCGTACGACCAAACAGTGCATTGCTAGTGATCGATGTTCAGAACGATTTCATTTCCGGCACTCTGAATCTGAGTCAGTGTTCTGCCAAACAAAATGGACTCCAGGTGAGGACTTTATTTAGATCAAGCGTGAAAAAACTAGGTTGCCGGAACCCCAAACTGCCCAATTAAGTGACTGAGTTCCGGAACTCCAATGCGAAATTCTATACCAGAAAGCTCGACACTTTAATATAGCATTCCAACACCCTAAATCAGACAAAATAGAGTCAGTGTTCTGCCAAACAAAATGGACTCCAGGTGAGGACTTTATTTAGATCAAGCGTGAAAAAACTAGGTTGCCGGAACCCCAAATTGCCCAATCGAGTGACTGAGTTCCGGAACTCCCATGCGGAATTCTATACCAGAAAGCTCGACACTGTAATATAGCATCCCAACACCCTAAATCAGAGTTCTTCCAAATAATAGAGTTCTTCCATCCTGAGTCTCCTAAAAATAGTGGCACCCTATCACTTGTTTACACGCTTTTTTTTCTTTTTTTTTGTACAAAATCAGTGTCTCCGAGGGCTGCAACTTAAATTGTTGAACGTGGGCCCACTCAGTTTTCATACATATTGTATTTATTAAAAAAATTTTTTTTTTTTTTTTTTTTTTTTTTTTTTGACAAAATCAGTGTCTCCGAGGGCCGCAACTTAAATATTGTTGAACGTGGACCCACTCATTTTTCATACATATTGTATTTATTAAAAAAAAAAAAAAATCTGCCTCTTTCTCCCCTTCCCTTTTTTCCTCCCCTCTCTTTCTATCACATCCCTTCTACTCTTTCTCTCTCTCTCTCCTCCCTCGCTTTCTCTATTGCGTGCTGGTAGTATTTCCAGTCTGATTTTTCCTTGTCCTAGCGTGTCTATTTGTTGGAGATGGGAAACGTATTATTTCCCATAAGAGACAAGGGTAACACGCACCTATTCACCTAACCAGTGTGAGAAACACGCTGCTACCCCAGGCGCTAATGTTTCATTCGATAGTGGTGTCTTATTTACCTTCGGCCATGCCTTTTCCACAAGTTTGGCCATGCCTCGGGATGAACTAGCGGGATTCCGGAGCGAAGCGACGGAATTCAGCTAGTTTGCAAATAAGTTCTTAACACACATCATACCCACATTATCCACGTACCTACTTACATGCAGTTACACTGTAAAATAAAACCCCCCGGGGGCAGACTTATCTAGTAAATTCCACGTAATTTTCTGAGTTTCTGCACAGATGTCGATGGAACATGCAACTTTTCTCCCATTTAAATTATTTTCAGACGGGAACCATATAACCCAAGTCTCTTATGTCTTTCCCTTTTACAACGCGTATACGTTGTACCAGTGTAAATGTTCCAAAACAGGAACTCAATAATATGTCCTTGATTTTTTTTTTTTTTTTTTTTTTTTGGGCAATTTTTGCTGGTTTATAAATGAATAAATTGTCCTTGTTTTTTTTTTTTTTTTTTTTATTGGGCAATTTTTGCTGGTTTATCAACTCTCATTTATGAATTAATGAATCTGATAAGAGAGTGATAAGAAAATGTCAGTAAGCGGTGCCTTTGTAAAAAAAAAAATCATGAGTCATCATTTCTTATTTTTTTACCCGAGTAGGTACCTAAAATAAATGGAAACGTAAGGCATTAAGGAATATTCCACCTTGTCAATAGTAACGAACGCACTTCTAGGTATACATTATCCTATGTAACACGTAACACAGACCGAATTAGTAGCTAAATTAGCAAAATAATAAATATCCATCAGGCGTACAATCTTGACCTAACATAAGGCGAAATTATTAAGAAATGGCGTTTTTCTATCATTGTGTTTGGTAGAGGTCGTCACTGAACAATTGCTAAGGTTTTTAGTTACTATACAGGGTGCGCCAGAAAAACACTGACAACGGCTCAGGGTAGGTAGATCTCATCATTTCCAACAAGGATCGTTCTGAAATCGAAGAGAGAAGGAATACAGGATAAGAGAAAGCAGTTCCGAGAACGAACCTAATGTGTTGAGGATAAAATCCACCCTCGGAGGGAATTGAACTTGCGACCTAGAGCTTACCAGGCAGACCTTTGCTTTGCAACTTTCCTTAACTTCAGTGATTCATCGCTACATCGGGATTTGGCAACTTTCCTTAACTTCAGTGATTCATCGCTACATCAGGATTTGGCAACTTTCCCTAACTTCAGTGATTCATCGCTACATCGGGATTTGGTACATTCAATGTGCTATCTCCGCTTCGCTGGCTATCTATCAAAATATTCATATTGTTTTGGGTAAAGACGGCTTACTTTATGTTTTATCTATTAAATCTATTTAAACAAACGTTATATTCACAGATATGCTTACCTAGAATCCTACATTTATCAAGTTAATTCTTATCGAAATCTGTTTTGTTTGTGTTTTCCGGGGATGGATATCTCAATCTCACGGAATTCAATGCCATCTGCAAGGCACTGTTTCGGAACGATAAAGGCAAAATCTACGCTCTCAAGGATAACGAGCTTGAAGAAACATTCGCAGTGTTTGATTTGAATCAGGATGGATTAATCGATAGAGAGGAATTTGCTTTCTGTTGGAACAGATGGATCAAAGTGGTAAGTTTGTGCTGATAAGAGGTTAGTGAACGAGGGATCTGCAGTTTGAATCTTTGCTGTGTCGTGAAAAATAAGAAGGGAATATAACTATTCGCTATCAATTGGTTGATTTCTCCACCTTCACTAACTTTTTTTTCCGAGGTTTGGTAGAGGGAACTGTAACAAATGGAGGTCTCATCGTCCCGAAATCGAAGGGAAAAGAAATGCAGAATATAAGAAAATCAGACGTTTCTAAAATGAACCCTATCCATTGAGGATAAAGATCGCTCTGAGTTTGAATCGAACCCGCAACTTTGCGCTTACAATACAGGCGCCCTACCTTCCAAACCTAACTAGACTGGCTTGAAGTTCTATTGTGGACTCAACTTCAGGAAAGTCTGAATATTGAACTAACCTCCAACTAAACCAACAGATCTATTAAAGAAATGTAGTAAAATTCGAGTAGCAGTTTAAAAAAGCTATAAACTTAGCAATAAAATTTGTTCGGCTACATTGAGTAGGAAATTAGTAATACAAGTATCTATCAATACCGACATAATTTTCTTTCCTATGCAAATAATTAGACAGTCCTCGAACCCGGGTCTGTCTAGTACAACGCCAGGGACTTGGGGGTGCTCCCAGTGATTCGTCAGTGATACAAAGTGCACTCAAGGACAGGAGAAATGACGCCCCAAACACAGCTGGAACTTTTGTTATTTTCTTCTCAATGGTGATTTTCAAGTAGTGCTTTCTAGTTCCCCCCTCCTAATATTTTCCAATGTGTTGTTAGGGACTACATTGGAGATATTGAAAACAGTCTCCATTCCAATCCTAATGGACGTGCCGACACTGGTATGCTAACTGAAGTTACAAGGGAGAAAATAGAAATCAAGCATGGAGGGGGCCAGCCTAGTTAGCTTAGTTGGTAGTGCGTCTGCTTTGTAAGCGCTAGGCCGCGGGTTCGATTCCCGCCCGGGGCGGATTTTATCCTGATGGGATAATGTTCGTTCTCGGAACGGCTGGCTTTCTCCTATCCTGTCTTCCTTCTCTCTTCGATATCGGGACAATAAGACCATAGCAGTTACAGTTCCCTCTGTCAAACCTCTTTAAAAAAAAAGCATGGAGGGGGAATAGGAAGCAAGTGTGAAAAAGAAAGACATTGAGGAGAAAGAAGAAGAGTAAAAGAAAAGAAGGAAGATTAAGAATAAGGAGGAGTCGAAGAAGGTAAACAAGGGATCATAGAAAGAACTCACAGTGAAAGAGAAATCAGTGGTTGAGTGGAAGAGTTCCTCCAGGAAAACCCTGCCACTTGAAAGAAAACTATTAAGTTATAAATAAATAGATGGACTAATAGGAAATGCAGTTTGTTAAAGGGTGAGGTTCATACTTACATTTTTTCGTTTTTGGACCTAGAGCAAATGATTCAGAATCAATTACCCAATCCTTTGGCATTACCATCAACTCTGGTGTAGAGGTTTACAAGACTCAAGACCGTTATTTACTACAATGACGTACTCGAAGACACTCGAAGTTACCTCTATATTTTTAACCACACCAGGTTGTCGTTAAAATGAACATTAATATGTTTGAAGTCATTCTTTCAAACATATTGACTGTTGTAACATTCAATCATATTTTCTTATCACCTTGAACGATTGTAAAATCAGCAAATTCGCTCAGATCATACTATTTCAATTATTCTACCACACCAGAGGTTGTCGTTAAAATGAACATTAATACCTATGTTTGAAAGAATGACGACTGTTGTAACATTCAATCATATTTTCTTATCACCATGAACGATTGTAAAATAAGCAAATTCGCTCAGATCATACTATTTCAATTATTTTTTATTGTTTTTTTTTATACCTATATATTTTTTTTTTATTGTTTAAATACATGATAGTATCTATGTTAACAATATTTATAGGTAATGTGATAAGTAAAACCAAAAACTTGTTGGTAGTAAAAAAAGTATACCTACTCGTAAACTGTAGGCTGTATAGGTATACCTACCTAGGTATCATAAACGAAACACGAGCATATTATTGTTTAAATACATGATAGTATCTATGTTAACAATATTTATAGGTAATGTGATAAGTAAAACCAAAAACTTGTTGGTAGTAAAAAAAAGTACCTACTCGTAAACTGTAGGCATACCTAGGTATCGTAAAAGAAACACGAGCATATTAACATACGAGTAGTACCTACCTTCTCGTAGTAGGTAGTAGGAAAGTATTGTTTCTGTACGAATTTTTAACGTCGAGTTTTTCCGGACTTGTCCCGTAAAAGTTATATCCGATTTCAGATTTTTCTGCACGATTATGACACCCCCCCTCTTTTTCCCCCCTTCATTTTTTTTCACTAGCAGAAATTTTGACTTTCTCTCGCGTCAAACAGCACATCAGTATAATCGTCAGCACGTGCCTAGTTTCCCGCCTTCACATGCATTCTCAGCTCTAAGCACATTCCCATGTCAAAAGTCACCCCCTGCTGCTTTCTCTTTTTCATCGACAAAACATAAATGGAAGCCCCTTCCTCATAGTCATTCGTAGGGGCAGGGAACCCCCAACTCCTTACCCGTTCGCGGAGGTAGGGAAAACCCCAATATTCCTCTGTTTCTCGCTGTCCTCACTTTGGGCTCACAACCTCTTTCCTTTTACCAGCCAAATTAGTTTGGAAGGTAGCGCGTCTGCCTTGTAAGCGCTAAGTGGCTCACAATCTCTTTCCTTTTACCAGCCTAATTAGTTTGGAAGATAGCGCGTCTGCCTTGTAAGCGCTATGTGGCTCACAATCTCTTTCCTTTTACCAGCCTATTTAGTTTGGAAGATAGCGCGTCTGCCTTGTAAGCGCTAAGTGGCTCACAATCTTTTTCCTTTTATCAGCCTAATTAGTTTGGAAGGTAGCGCGTCTGCCTTGTAAGCGCTAAGTGGCTCAGAATCTCTTTCCTTTTACCAGCCTAATTAGCTTGAAGGATAGCGCGGCTGCCTTGTAAGTGTTAGGTCGCTTTTTCGATTCCCAGATAAGGTTTGTTCTCGGAATTGTCTCGGAACTGCCGGGGTTTGTATAGGAACGGCTGGCTTACTCCTATCCTGCCCTCTCGGGATGATGAAACCTCAGAACTATCAGAAGGCTTTATGTTTTACATATGTATAGTTCAAGATATTGGACTCCGCAATCAGTAATTCCCCGAATTTCTCAGGAAAGAACCCTATTTTCATGTAATTTAGTAGATCTAAAAGCCTAGCCATTTTAAAATTATTTTGAATATTTTTGGGGTACTATTGTCTCCTGAACAAATTTTCTCCATCCCAATATTCCCAATACTTTTTTTTTATTCTAAAATGATGCGCTACTGTTTTTACTCATACAAGTACCTACTTCACTTCGTATTAAATAGGTAAAATAGATAAATAGAGAAGCTAGGACCACATAGCCCCGCATGTTCCAGTTGCCCCTTTTCACGGTAGCTGATCGTTAACTCTAGTAAAAAAATTTCATTAGGGTTTTTGTACCTAGTGTTGAAGTTTTGTGACGTATTCACAGCATAAAGCTTTCAGATAGATAGGTACTTAGATAGCTATCTAAGCTCCCATGGGAAAATATGTTAACGAAAATTATCTAAAATAGTTTGCAACTCCGAAATTGTTTCCGCTTCAATCAATACATAATGGGTTTAGAATTTAGCGTTCAACCATTTCATGTCAGAAAGCTGTTAACCAACGCTCAAAAAAAACTCCGTTCTTCAAAATGCCAAAAGGTTATGCAATTTTCTACAAAGTCATGAGATTGCATTCCAGGATTTCTAGGGTCTCGCATTTAGTTTCCGTAAATCTCGTTCGTAGTTAAGCTCGAGGGAGGGAGTACAGAAAACAAGGTATTTCTCAAAAGAGCTTAAATTTGCAAATAAGTTCTCAACACACATCAAACCCACATTATCCACGTACCTACTTACACGTAGTTACACTGTAAAATAAAACTCCCCGGGGGCAGACTTATCTAGTAAATTCCACGTAATTTTCTGAGTTTCTGCATGGATGTCGATGGAACATGCAACTTTTCTCCCATTTAAATTATTTTCAGACGGGAACCATATAACCCAAGTCTCTTATCTCTTTCCCTTATAGTAGTAGCCTACTGCTGGAGTAAAGGGACTTTTCAGTCCTATGCGAGCAGTATAAATAAGCACTATTATTATTATTATTATTTAGAGGAAGAATTATTGGAATGAAAGTACGGAAAGTAGGAAGCCAAAAATAATGTATAATTTAATAGAAAGTAAAATTGCATCACAACTAATAACGGTGTCTAATAGATAGTTGAAGATATTGGACTCTGCACTCGGTAATTCCCCGAATTTCTCAGGAAAGAACCCTATTGTCATGTAATTTAGTAGATCTAAAAGCCTAGCCATTTTAAAATTATTTTGAATATTTTTGGGGTACTATGGTCTCCTGAACAAATTTTCTCCATCCCAATACTTTTTTTTATTCCAAAATGATGCGCTACTGTTTTTACTCATAGAAATACCTACTTCACTTCGTATTAAATAGGTAAAATAGATAAATAGAGAAGCTAGGACCACATAGCCCCGCATGTTTCAGTTGCCCCTTTTGACGGTAGCTGATCGTTAACTCTAGTAAAAAAATTTCATTAGGGTTTTTGTACCTAGTGTTGAAGTTTTGTGACGTATTCAAAGCATAAAGCTTTCAGATAGATAGGTACTTAGATAGCTATCTAAGCTCTCATGGGAAAATATGTTAACGAAAATTATCTAAAATAGTTTGCAACTCCGAAATTGTTTCCGCTTCAATCAATACATAATGGGTTTAGAATTTAGCTTTCAACCATTTCATGTCAGAAAGCTGTTAACCAACGCTCAAAAAAATTCCGTTCTTCAAAATGCCAAAAGGTTATGCAATTTTCTGCTAAAACTTCGTTATTCTTTTATTTTCGAGAATGAGGAAAAATCATTTAGGTAGGTATCTTACCCATGAAATTGCTCAAAAGCTAAATGCCATGCTATGGCCTTTTGTGTTGAATACTCTGTATGAACTTACGAAGGCTTCGAAGTGTAAAACTTCGTTATTCTTTTATTTTCGAGAATGAGGAAAAATCATTTAGGTAGGTATCTTACCCATGAAATTGCTCAAAAGCTAAATGGCATGCTATGGCCTTTTGTGTTGAATACTCTGCATGAACTTACGAAGGCTTCGAAGTAAAAACATAATGGAACAAAACACCTCGCCTTCTTCTGCTGGAATTCAAGTTGAAATTTATCATCCACATGAATAAAATACATTTAAACCACAGGTGTGTATCCGTAAATAACAGCACGTGATTGCCCAGACACTCACCCATCCTGTTACCAACCACGCACGACATTATTTAACTTTACTGAAGTTCTGGTACCTGGCGCATCAATATTGTCTAGTCTGCTGACATAGGACAACTTGTACATGATGATACCGGGACCTTTATCATAACTTAACGAATGAAACGTCAGAAAAACCCAACTTTTGAGCCACTCTTCAAAATCGAATCGAAAAATTGCGTTTTCTACTTTCCTTGAGGAATTTTTCGTTCGACTTTCGTTCGACCATTCCACTAAAAACCTAAAAAAAAAACACACACACAAACAAAAACAAAACTTGGTCCGTCCCTTTCCCTGTGAAGTAGTTACATAACTGGTTTACTTCACAGGACGCAAAAAAGACAATAATGAATAATAATAGGTACCCTACACCTACTACCAATATTCAACCTTGGCCAAAGATTTGTCAGTTTTTCCTCTTCCTCCTTCTTCTCCTCCTCCCCCTCTTCCTTTCCAAAAAGGAGTTTTTAAAAAATCCTGTTTGTATTATTAAAACTTCTTTTTTAGATTATTCAAAATTCTTCTATTAGTGAAATCTCTGGTTAAGTCATTGGTGAAATCCACCACTAGTTAAATTGTATTTTCCTTGGGAAATTTTCCATCTTTTCCTTATGGTTTAGTATGTTATCTAAAACTTTCTCGCTTTGAGTTCATAGGTCGTCGCGACAAATTTCGAGATCAGAGCTGATTTGTGTGAGAAGTCAGTTTTTCCTCTTCCTCCTTCTTCTTCTTCTTCTCCTCCTCCTCCCCCTCTTCCTTTCTCTCTCCTTCACCTCCTCCTCTTTCCCTCCTCCACCTCCCCCCCCTCCTTCTCCTACTATGCAGTAGTACCAACTCCGAGATATCGTCCTGACTACCTACTTGCATGCACTTCACGAAGATTTACTTTTCACACGTAGATAGAAGTTAATTACAAGTTTTAGAAAGTTTTCAAATGCCAACCCGGCTTCCTTTTATAGTCTTTGATTGAACTTTGAACTTTTTGGCTTCCAAACGCCAAAGAGCAAAATAGAGGGCTTTTTAGAACAAGTTGGAAAATAGTTTGGAGTTTTTGTAGGCACTAATTTAACTCGAAACTTTTTTCGCACTTCAATTATAGGAGTAGGAAAATTGTTTTGCTTTGAGTTCACGTAGGTATCTAGCTATTGTTTTATTCCTGACTTGAGTAGGTTATCCCAAGGAAGAATTCAATTTCATTTTGCCACAAAAAATCACTTTTTTGCCTCTTCTTAAAGAAGCTGGGTTCTCCAAAAGGAGGTCTTCCACCCAACTACAGTGTTAAACCCAACAAATAACCCAACCAACACAAAAAAGCAAGAGTAACTCCTACCAGAACATCTGGGTACCAACTACTTCCACTTAACTAAAGCAAGAGTAACTCCTACCATAAACTACCTCTTAAGTACCAACAATTACACTCAACTATCAATCTAATTTATTACCAGGTAACTATTAATTATAGCTACTAAATGTGTGTTTCATAAACTTTAATTTTTCTTCCATCCCAGGTTATCGAACCCATCAACAAACTCTTGGACACAGTCAACTTCAACGCTGTGTTTTATTCCCTGGATTGGCATCCTAGTAATCATGTCTCCTTCATTGACAACATTAAACTCCGGAAAATCCACCACACGAGTACGGTAAGATTTCCATTTAATCCTTTTTAATTTTCGCACTTAATCCGGGTTAATGATGTTCGGCGTTCATTTGTTCGGCGCGAATTCTTAGTGTTAGTCTGGCTGGGGAACTTTAAACGGGGAGTATACCAGCCTGACGTTCGAACGCGGATGCCAGAGGGACATTAAACTCCGGAAAATCCACCACACGAGTACGGTAAGATTTCCATTTAATCCTTTTTAATTTTCGCACTTAATCCGGGTTAATGAGGGTTCATTTGTTCGGCGCGAATTCTTAGTGTTAGTCTGGCTGGGGAACTTTAAACAGGGATTAAACCAGCCTGAATTTCCCTTGCGAAAGAAATGGCAAAGGTTGAGTGCCAGGGGCATCCTCTCGTAAAATTTGTAGCCAAAACCAAATGTCAGCCCAAAGCAATCACCCTAAGGGCTGATTAAGGGGCTGACGAAAAACGGTTAATAGTGGATTTCACCAATGACTTAATGAGAGATTTAACTAATGGGAGAATTTTTTATGATCCAAAATTGATATTTTAATAATCCAAAAAGGAGGAGTTTTTAAAAACTCCTGTTTGGATCATTAAAAACTATGTTTTGAATAATTGAAAAATCTCCCATTAGTAAAATCTTTCATCAAGTCATTGGTCAAACCCACTATTTTTGATCGGACGTTCGAACGCGGATGTCATCTAAAAACCAGTGGTGTGGTTTCAGATTCAGCCAGAGGATGCGCAGACCTACGACACTGTGGTGTTTGATGGGGACACGCCCATAAGGCAAAGACTGTGGCCCAGACATTGCGTGCAGGATTCCTGGGGTGCTGAACTACACAAAGATCTCAAGGTAGGTGAAGGTGATACATCTTAAATATTCTTAAATCTGTTTTTTTTTTTTTCCTTTAAAGCGCTTGAACTTTACGGACAGTAGGTCGTTCGCGGTTCTTAAATCTTTGAACACTGAATTCGCCCCTTTTTTTGTAATTCATTGGTATCTAAGAAATGCTTCATTAAATAGGTATACCACTATACCAACTTAGCGATCAGGAGAGAGAGACAACAAAAAGTTATTTATTTATTTTTTTACCCATACCAAATCAGTATTGTACTTCGAATAAAATATTTCTCCTATAGAAGATTATTTTCCACATATGCTGAACGACTAGTTTTGTGACTTGGTTGTTTTGTTCCCAGGTGGTAGACAACGCTATCAAAGTCTACAAGGGCTGGTATCTAAGAAATGCTTCATTAAATAGGTATACCACTATACCAACTTAGCGATCAGGAGAGAGAGACAACAAAAAGTTATTTATTTTTTTACCCATACCAAATCAGTATTGTACTTATAAAATATTTCTCCTATAGAAGATTATTTTCCACATATGCTGAACGACTAGTTTTGTGACTTGATTGTTTTGTTCCCAGGTGGTAGACAACGCTATCAAAGTCTACAAGGGAACAGACCCAGAGGTGGACTCTTACTCGGTGTTCTGGGACAATAAGAAGTTGAAGGGAACTAGTCTGGCCAAACAGCTAGAAGCTAAGAAAGTCACGGACGTATATGTGTGTGGCCTGGCCTATGATGTGTGTGTAGGTGAGTCCTTTTGATTTCAACTCAGACAGTTTTGATAGCACGTTGAACGCACCAGTTAGGCCTGGCCTATGATGTGTGTGTAGGTGAGTCCTTTTGATTTCAACTCAGACAGTTTTGATAGCACGTTGAACGCACCAGTTAAGTACAAGAATAGAATAGAATAGAATTTACCCTGCTTATACTGCCAGAATGAGACTGAAAAGTCCCTTTACTCCCGCAGTTTAAACAAGGTCTTATGTATTTGGTACAATAATTTTAAAATTGAATTACAAGTTTATAAAGGGACCCTTGCTTAACTTGAACAAAAAGAATATACTGCCAGAATGAGACTGAAAAGTCCCTTTACTCCCGCAGTCTAAACAAGGTCTTATGTATTTGGTACAATAATTTTAAAATTGAATTACAAGTTTATTAAGGGACCCTTGCTTAACTTGAACAAAAAGAAACAAGCTGGGCCCGTCCCTCCGGGAATTTTTTAGCCCGTAGTTTATTCGATCGTGATTAGAGAAAATCAGTACCTATGTACCTACCTAATTTGTTTAATATTCAGTTTATTATCATTCTTGATTTGATTTTTTGATTTTACCGTAGTTTATTCGATCGTGATTAGAGAAAATCAGTACCTATGTACCTACCTAATTTGTTTAATATTCAGTTTATTATCATTCTTGATTTGATTTTTTAATTTTACTCGTGATCCTGGTAAAAAGACCTTTAATTTGATATATAGGTCGACCAGGTTTGGATAAGTCCTTCTATGGGGACAGACAGACCGACCGACTGACAGATACCGAAGCGAATACAATAGTCCGTCCCTTATACCTTTTTATTACTATTGTAATAATAAAGGAAGGACGGACTAAAAAGTACTAGTGCAATAGTCCTAAACAAAAATGGTCGCGGCACACAAGGGATCAAGAAGATACCGCTTTAATGCCAATTACATGAAGTAGTCAAATAACCTGACATTTGCCAACAACAACAACAACAACAACTAATGGATCATTGAAGTTAAGCACCATTGAGCTTGGTGAAGGTGAACATTATCCGTTCAGAATAAAATCCGCCCCATGCGGGAATCTAACCCGTGGCCTAGCGCTTACAAGGTGACGCGCTACCAACCAAGCTAACTAGGCTGGGACCGATTTGTTTGGTAGTCCCCTTTTTCCTTCATCTTCATCCTAAATCGTCCGTCCCTTATACCTTTTTATTACTATTGTAATAATAAAGGAAGGACGGACTAAAAAGTACTAGTGCAATAGTCCTAAACAAAAATTTAATGCCAGTTACATGAAGTAGTCAAATAACCTGACATTTGCCAACAACAACACCACCACCACCAACAACAACAACAACAACAACAACAACAACAACTAATGGATCATTGAAGTTAAGCACCATTGAGCTTGGTGAAGGTGAACATTATCCGTTCAGAATAAAATCCGCCCATGCGGGAATCTAACCCGTGGCCTGGCGCTTACAAGGTGACGCGCTACCAACTAAGCTAACTAGGCTGGCACCGATTTGTTTGGTAGTCCCCTTTTTCCTCCATCTTCATCCTAAATCTTTACCCTCCGGAAAAAAATATATCGATATATATCGATATATCGACGAAAAATATATCGATATATATCGGTTTTCGATATATCGCAACATCCCTATTAAACGCTATACAATATTGGTTTATTAAGTATATCAAATAATTTGCGTGGTCATTGTTCCATAAAATAAATGAGGATCTCGTAAAATACTTTCATTCAAAGCCCAACATGGTTTCAAAGTGTAGCAACTTTACAATCATTTTTACAAATTTGTAATTTAAATTAAAAAGCCAGCCTGGTTAGCTAGGAAGGTAGTGCGCCTGCCTTGTAAGCGCTAGATTGCGGGTTCGATTCCCACCCAGGGCGAACTTTATGTTAAACATACGAGATTCGTTCTAATATCCTGTTCTCCGGGACAATAAGGTCGAGTTTTACCACCGTGGATTATCTCAGGATTGAGTTCAATCCGAGGTTGACCTGGATATTAAGTATAGGGAAATCGTCGTTTCATCTCGATCCCCAGTTGGTAAACCCCAGAATAAAGCTGTGTACACGCATAGTCGACGTCATCGACTGAAACCGTATACTGCCTCGACAACATAGATCCACTTCTTCACCAGCGTCGATTAAAGAAAGCCCAAGACCTCAGATGTAAAAAAAAAAAAATGCAACTTGACGTATTCTTATGTCTGCTGAAATTTATGTTAGTCTGTGATTAAATAATGTAGGAAGCGAGCATTGTACAAATTATATCCAAATTTCATCGCAATGAGCAGGGCATCTCAACCTGCCTCGGTGGCGTAGTGATCAAGACGCTCGCCTGGTAAACAGGAGGGCGTGGGTTCGATCTCAGCCGAGGTATGGAATTTTATCCTCATTTATTTGAGAATTTGACCACAAAATAATGGAGCTCTAAGGGTTAGGTGGTAGAGAACGCCTAAGGCGTTAACCTCGCCTAGTGGTTGCCTTCCACTCAAGAGTCTATTATTATTATTCTGTCTGGCTAGGGGACGTTAAACAGGGAGGAGAACAGCTAACCCTAACCAGCCTAGCAAGCTGGCAGTTCCTCAAAGGGTTCTCTCTGCTTTTATAGTAGGTGTAGGGTACCTACTATTATTCATTATTGTCTTTTTTGCGTCCTGTGAAGTAAACCAGTTATGTTTACTTCACAGGGAAACGGACGGATCAAGTTTTTTTTTGTTTGTGTGTGTGTGTGTGTGTGTGTGTAGAGCTAGAGACCATCACCCCGGTGTATAGCAGATACAAAAAGACATCTTTTCTTTATTCTATCGCCATTCGGCGAAAGCTAAAGCCGCTACAGCAACAACATTATTATTATTATACTTGGTACTCTGATGATCTTACGGTGGTGTTAACTGTCTTCGATCATAGAACTGGATTTGGACTTCGCTTTGAGTTCAAGTGCCAGTTTGAGCCCAAGTTCAGGTCTTCGGTCCTTGCCTTCAACCATGGATTTCACCTGCGTGAGAAAAGAAGATTTTTATTTATTATTATATTTTAAGAGGTCAAGTGCCAGTTTGAGCCCAAGTTCAGGTCTTCGGTCCTTGCCTTCAACCATGGATTTCACCTGCGTGAGAAAAGAAGATTTTTATTGATTATTATTATTATTTTTTAAGAGGTTTGACAGAGGGAACTGTAACTGCTATGGTCTATTGTCCCGATAATAGTGGAATGGTCGAACGAAAGTCGAACGAAAAATTCCTCAAGGAAAGTAGAAAACGCAATTTTTCGATTCGATTTTGAAGAGTGGATCAAAAGTTGGGTTTTCCTGACGTTTTATTCGTTAAGTTATGATAAAGGTCCCGGTATCATCATGTACAAGATGCGCCAGGTACCAGAACTTGAGTAAAGTTAAATAATGTCGTGCGTGGTTGGTAACAGGATGGGTGAGTGTCTAGGCAATCACGCGCTGTTATTTCCGGATCCACACCAGTGGTTTAAATGTATTTTATTCATGTGGATGATAAATTTCAACTTGAATTCCAGCAGAAGAAGGTGAGGTGTTTTGTTCCATTATGTTTTTACTTCAAAGCCTTCGTAAGTTCATGCAGAGTATTCAACACAAAAGGCCATAGCATGGCATTTAGCTTTTGAACAATTTCATGGGTAAGATACCTAACTAAATGATTTTTCCTCATTCTCGAAAATAAAAGAGTAACGAAGTTTTAGCAGAAAATTGCATAACCTTTTGGCATTTTGAAGAACGGAATCCCGCAGTCTAAACAAGGTCTTATGTATTTGGTACAAGAATTTTGAAATTGAATTACAAGTTTATAAAGGGACCCTTGCTTAACTTGAACAAAAAGAAAAAAAGTACTAATGCAATAGTCCTAAACAAAAATGGTCGCGGCACACAAGGGATCAAGAAGAGACCGCTTTAATGCCAGTTACATGACCTAGTAGTCACTAACACACTGGACTCTTTTAGTATTTTATTTATTCAGAACCAAAGCTCTAGCATACCAAATTGCCTTGTCGTCCTCTTTTTCATGTCCTTTGAACTAATCAGCATTAATCCAATTTCCAGATCGTACGACCAAACAGTGCATTGCTTTGCCAACAACTAACAACAACAACACCAACAACTAACAACAACAACACCAACAACAACAACACCACCAACAACAACAACAACAACAACAACAACAACAACAACAACAGCAGCAGCAGCAGCTAACTAGGCTGGCACCGATTTGTTTGGTAGTCCCCTTTTTCCTTCATCTTCATCCTAAATCTTTACCCTCCCTTTATATGCCCTTCTTCTCCGAAAATTCGTCGACTGTTTATTATCATATTCTATTGGCAGGTGCCTCTGCGATTGACGCGATCACTATCGGCTACCGTACCATACTGATTGAAGACTGCTGTAGAGGTGTGGACATGGATGATATGGAGAGAACCCGAAACACAATACTCGAAAATTATGGCTCCTGTGTACAATCAGATGAGGTGAGTCCACCCTGTATAACACACCCTATACTTGAACCCTACATTAGACTCATGTGGTCTGTGTCATAGCATGTCTATCGCGAAACACAATACTCGAAAATTATGGCTCCTGTGTACAATCAGATGAGGTGAGTCCACCCTGTATAACACACCCTATACTTGAACCCTGTGGTCATGTGGTCTGTGTCATAGCATGTCTATCCCGTAGTATGTCCCTCATCAGATGGGCGTGAAGACACAATACTTCCCATTTTAGGTGCTGGGTCAACACGAGAACACCAGAAAGTAACCCGTTGAAATATTTGCTGGTGAAGAAGTGAATCTATGTTGTCGAGGGAGTATACGGTTTCAGTCGATGACGTTGACTATGTGTGGACACAGCTTTATTCTGGGGTTTACCAACTGGGGATCGAGATGAAACGACGATTTCCCTATACTTAATAGACAGATAATAGCCAGATCAACTTCGGATTGAACTCAATCATGAGATAATCCACGGTGATAAAACTCGACCTTATTGTCCCGGAGAACAGGATATTAGGAGAACGAATCTCATATGTTTAACATAAAGTTCGCCCTGGGTGGGAATCGAACCCGCAATCTAGCGCTTACAAGGCAGGCGCACTACCTTCCTAGCTAACTAGGCTGGCTTTTTAATTTAAATTACAAATTTGTAAAAATGAATGTAAAGTTGCTACACTTTGAAACCATGTTGGGCTTTGAATGAAAGTATTTTAGGAGATCCTCATTTGTTTTAGGGAACAATGACCACGTAAATTATTTGATATACCTACTTAATAAACCAAGATTGTAATGACGTTGACTATGTGTGGACACAGCTTTATTCTGGGGTTTACCAACTGGGGATCGAGATGAAACGACGATTTCCCTATACTTAATATCCAGATCAACTTCGGATTGAACTCAATCCTGACCTGAGACAATCCACGGTGGTAAAACTCGACCTTATTGTCCCGGAGAACAGTATATTAGGAGAACGAATCTCATATGTTTAACATAAAGTTCGCCCTGGGTGGGAATCGAACCCGCAATCTAGCGCTTACAAGGCAGGCGCACTACCTTCCTAGCTAACTAGGCTGGCTTTTTAATTTAAATTACAAATTTGTAAAAATGAATGTAAAGTTGCTACACTTTGAAACCATGTTGGGCTTTGAATGGAAGTATTTTACGAGATCCTCATTTATTTTATGGAACAATGACCACGTAAATTATTTGATATACTTAATAAACCAATATTGTATAGCGTTTAATCATCTATAAAAAAATCTTTTAAGCTGTAATAAATAGATCGTGTTAATAAGTAAATTTGTACTTGTGTTCCTGTTTACTTTCCTTATCCTATAGGAAGTAAAGTAATGTGAAATTTTTCATTTCAGTTGAGCTGGAAAAGTTAATTCTTCTATCCAGTATGTACACGCAAAATCGAATATAAATAAAAACGACAGATAGTAGAATTAATAAGAAATTACAAATATGAATATATTTACTCTTCTTAATCTATCTGATACAGAGTGAACAAATGACGATTTAACATCACAATTCAGAAATTCAATACCTATGGTGGATTTCACCAATGACTTAATGGGAGAATTTTCAACCGTCCAAAAAGGAGTTTTTTTTTTAAATCCAAAAAAGGAGTAGCATCACAATTCAGAAATTCAATACCTATGGTGGATTTCACCAATGACTTAATGGGAGAATTTTCAACCGTCCAAAAAGGAGTTTTTTTAAAATCCAAAAAAGGAGTATTTAATAATCCAAAAAAGTAGTACTTAATGATCCAAAAAGGAGTTTTTAAAAAATCCTGTTTGTATTATTAAAACTTCTTTTTTAGATTATTCAAAATTCTTCTATTAGTGAAATCTCTGATTAAGTCGTTGGTGAAATCCACCACTAGTTAAATTGTATTTTCCTTGGGAAATTTTCCATCTTTTCCTTGAACCCAACTTTTGATCCACTCTTCAAAATCGAATCGAAAAATTGCGTTTTCTACTTTCCTTGAGGAATTTTTCGTTCGACTTTCGTTCGACCATTCCACTATTCCACTTTCGTAAATACCTATAAAAAAAAAACACACACACACAAACAAAAACAGGTGCCTATGCCTACCTACTAGGTATTGGTGCTGTAGGGTCATTCACAGCTTAACTGGACCCGGAGCCGATTTCAACAATGGACTCCTCGGGAATTTTCAATTTTTCACAAATGAAATACTCCTATGTTCCCCAGCTTTTTAGGAAGGAAAAAATTGCTGGTAAAAACTCCGGGGGCCCCTTGAGGAGCCCAGTCAAACAAAAAAAAACTTGATCCGTCCGTTTCCCTGTGAAGTAAACATAACTGGTTTACTTCACAGGACGCAAAAAAGACAATAATGAATAATAGTAGGTACCCTACACCTACTACCAATATTCGACCTTGGCCAAAGATTTGTCAGTTTTTCCTCTTCCTCCTTCTTCTGCTCCTCCTCCCCCTCTTCCTTTCTCTCTCCTTTGTGGAAATTTCAATTTTTCACAAATGAAATACTCGTATGTTCCCCAGCTTTTTAGGGAGGAAAAAATTGCTGGTAAAAACTC
This sequence comes from Diaphorina citri, assembly GCF_000475195.1. Classification (NCBI taxonomy): domain Eukaryota; kingdom Metazoa; phylum Arthropoda; class Insecta; order Hemiptera; family Psyllidae; genus Diaphorina; species Diaphorina citri. The sequence goes on along the minus strand of NW_007377608.1, from coordinate 210,266 downwards.
CGGGGACCCCTTGAGGGGCCCAGTCCAAGTGCAAGTCCACAACGAAGACCATTGACCCTAGGACCTAAAGTGGCCTAGATCATCGACCCTCGCACCAAAGTGTCCCCAAAGGAACCTCCTGCTTATTTAAATACACTTGAAATTTACTACTCAGCTCAATTTCTTAATTTTCTGCGATGATTTGAGCTATGGTCAGTGCTTTTTTTCCTTGGGTTGGGACTAGGCTAGGGTCGAGGGTTGGAGCTCCGTTGTGGGCACCTACTAATGGGACCGAATAAGCCCCCCTCGTGAACAACCCTGGTAGATGCACCCCAAAAAGGATGAAACATCTAAGGCACATAAAATAAGGTACACCCTGTTTATCCTGCTCGAATAAGACTACAAAGTCCTTCACCCCAGCGGTCTAAACAAGGTCTTATTTCATGGGTTGTAAAATAGATTAGTAGATAAATAAGTACCTACAAATGGAAATGAAATGCGGCAGAATAAGGCCTGCCCCACATTGGAAACGTAAGTTGACGCGACTTTTCGTAGGGCGTAGTCGTGTGATACCCCCTGAAAATCCAAATCTATGGAAATGATAAAGACCATTCAAGCCCGTCTCATATTAGACACGTGACTTTGAGTAGCGCGCAGTCGGCTGCAAAACCAAACCTATAAAAATGATAGAGAGTCTATAGAGGGGCTCTATCATTTTCGTAGGTTTGGTTTTACAGCCGACTACGCGCTACTCAAAGTCGTTCGTCTACGCGTCTAATGTGAAACGGGTCTCACACTTTAGGAGTCCTATGTCGCGAAACTCTAGTGTGAGAGGTTTACATCATGTTTATAGGTTTGGATTTTCAGGGGGCATCGCGCGACGACGCTCTTACTGTACGACAGGCCTCTAACCAGCATTGAGTAAATAAGGTAAATACCAACAATTGAAGGTAATTACGCTTAGCCAACGTTTAGTACATACCAACAAATGAGGAAGGAATACCTAGCCAACATTTACATATAGAACATACCTACAAATGAGGAAGGAATACCTAGCCAACGTTTAGTACATACCAACAAATGAGGAAGGAATACCTAGCCAACATTTACATATAGAACATACCTACAAATGAGGAACGAATACCTAGCCAATATTTAGTACATACCTACAAATGAGGAAGGAATACCTAGCCAACATTTAGTACATACCAACAAATGGGGAAGGATAAAATACCTAGCCAACATTTAGTACATACCTACAAATGAGGAAGGAATACCTAGCCAACATTTAGTACATACCTACAAATGGGGAAGGATAAAATACCTAGCCAACATTTAGTACATACCTACAAATGAGGAAGGAATACCTAGCCAACATTTAGTACATACCTACAAATGAGAAAGGAATACCTATCAAAGAGCAAAATAGAGGGCTTTTTAGAACAAGTTGGAAAATAGTTTGGAGTTTTTGTAGGCACTAATTTAACTCGAAACTTTTTTCGAACTTCAATTATAGGGAAGTTTTATGGTAGGAATTTGTTTTGTTTTGAGTTCATATAGGTATCTACCTATTGTTTTATTCCTGACTTGAGTAGGTTTTTCCCATTACTATTTCGATTTCATTTTGCCTCAAAAATATCACTTCTTTGTATTTAATTAGAGTAGCAGGATTCTCCAAAAGGAGGTCTTCCACCAAACCACAGTGTTAAACCCAACAAATAACCCAACCAACACAACAAAGCAAGAGTAACTCCTACCAGAGATCATCTGGGTACCAACTACTTCCACTTAACTAAAGCAAGAGTAACGGTTGCTTTTCATATTATTATCTTGACGTGGTTGGAGTAGCGGAAGGGCATCCGCAGCCGCACTCCGTAAAAATAAACTCGCCAAAAACCAAGTTGGTTCATCCTGACGAAAAAACACCAATGGTGTAGATAGGTGGACCGACTAAAAACGCCAACATGGGAAAAGGCGAAGTACCTGGATGATGAATATGTTATTTACCTATATACTTTCATTATTTTATAAAAGTACCTAGATGATGATGATGTTATTTTATAAAATGACGAGGAAAGTATTGTGATCGACAAATTTTTCGACCTTCGTTTTTTGACGGATGTGGACGTTTTATGGTCCAATTGCCCCAAAAAAAGGGTTTCGGCCAAAGGTCCGAGTGTGTGTGTGTTGTGTGTGTATTTTATTTTTTGTGATAGTAAGTTAAGTGAGTGATTTTGTTTTATTTTTTTTTATAAATAAAAAAATTCCTATTTTACCTGCCTAAATAATTTGTTCATTTCAAGCAACTCTAGGGTCTAAAAGTAGCCTTATTATCGTAAAACGCAGTGTAAATATCTTGTTACCCCCAAAACAAGAAAAATTGTTAAATATATCGATATATCGGCGATATATCGATATATTTCCCCCGATATATCGATATCGATATATTTGAGGGGCCGATATATCGATATATCGATTTATCGATATATTTGCAACTCATTTACATCCCTAGCGTTTAATCATCTATAAATCTTTTAAGCTGTAATAAATAGATCGTGTTAATAAGTAAATTTGTACTTGTGTTCCTCTTTACTTTCCTTATCCTATAGGAAGTAAAGTAATGTGAAATTTTTCATTCCAGTTGAGCTGGAAAAGTTAATTCTTCTATCCAGTATGTACACGCAAAATCGAATTAAATAAAAACGACAGATAGTAGAATTAATAAAAAATTACGAATATGAATATATTTACTCTTAATCCATCTGATACAGAGTGAACAAATGACGATTTAACATCACAATTCAGAAATTCAATACCTATGGTGGATTTCACCAATGACTTAATGGGAGAATTTTCAACCGTCCAAAAAGGAGTTTTAATAATATAAAAAAAGAGTATTTAATGATCCAAAAAGGAGTTTTTAAAAAATCCTATTCTCCTATTAGTGAAATCCACCACTAGTTAAATTGTATTTTCCTTGGGAAATTTTCCAACTTTTCCTTGTGGTTTAGTATTGGCGCTATCACGCCAAAAGAGGGGAAACGAGCTTCAGAAAAGGGGAAATTGCGAAAGGAAAATACGGCTTATATAGGTAGGTGCCTATGCCTACCTACTAGGTATTCGTGTTGTAGGGTTATTCACAGCTGAACTGGACCCGGAGCCGATTTCAACAATGAACCCTTGTGGAAATTTCAATTTTTCACAAATGAAATACTCGTATGTTCCCCAGCTTTTTAGGGAGGAAAAAATTGCTGGTAAAAACTCCGGGGGCCCCTTGAGGAGCCCAGTCCAAGTGCACGTCCACAACGAAGACCATTGACCCTAGGGCCTAAAGTGGCCTAGATCATCAACCCTCGCACCAGAACTCAAAGCGAAGTCCAAATCCAGTTCTATGATCGAAGACAGTTAACACCACCGTAAGATCATCAGAGTACCAAGTATAATAATAATGTTGTTGCTGTAGCGGCTTTAGCTTTCGCCGAATGGCGATAGCAGAATAAAGAAAAGATGTCTTTTTGTATCTGCTATACACCGGGGTGATGGTCTCTAGCTCTAGCCATGTTAAATTGGCGAATAAATGATAAAATTCCATACCTCGGCTGGGATCGAACCCACGCCCTCCTGTTTACCAGGCGAGCATCTTGGCCACTACGCCACCGAGGCAGGTTGAGATGCCCTTCTCATTGCGATGAGATTTGGATATAATTTGTACAATGCTCGCTTCCTACATTATTTTATCACAGACTAACATAAATTTCAGCAGACATAAGAGAATAGGTACGTCAAATTGCATTTTTTTTTTTTTTTTTTTTTAATCGGGGGTCTTAGGCTTTAATCGACGCTGGCGAAGAAGGGAATCTATGTTGAGGCATATATCGGTTTCGTCGATGAACGTTGACTATGTGTGGACACAGCTTTAATTACTGGGGTTTCACCAACTGGGGTGTAGATGAAGCGACGATTTCCCTATCTTAAGTACCGATCAATTCGATTGCAACTCAATCCTGACCTGATAGACAATCCACGGTGGTAAAACTCGAACTTATTGTCGCGGAGACACAGTGATACTGTCACGGGGAGAAGAATCTCATACTGTGTTTAACATAAAGTTCGCC
>NW_007377608.1:124471-205969 GCF_000475195.1 Diaphorina citri | reverse complement strand
GCCTATCTGTACGATACTGTGTCTGGTGTACTGGTGTCCAAGTTCCATATCCCACACAAATATGTCCACCTGAGTGGAGTAGGACTAACATGTGTCCTCTCGGTATTAAAAGCTCATAACCACAAAGCCCAAGAGAGGTATAGTAGGTACAGGTGTGGAGATGTCGTCAGAAGTTAGTCATAGCCGCATGCCCATAGGCTATCACTAGCGCGAGTTAGCGTCTCCGTGGACGGTTATCTTATACTATTATTTGTCAGCTGCTTAAAAGCCTCCCATTTCTAAATCCTACTTCTACTTCCTTTTTCCCCTGATGGTTTGTTTAGCCACGGTCGGATCAATCGAACCAACCATCGCGCAGTGGAACATTCGCGGTCTCGGGTGCCCAATACTAAGGGCGTACCCCGCCTAAAATAAGACTTGCCTATTACACAAGTGGAAGTGGTTCGAGTTACCACGAATTGAAGTTACTAGGTAATCAACAACAACAACAACAACAACATTATACAGTCCAATAACTACCAAGAAGACACATTAACCGAATTTCCCTAAGAACTAGAAAAACACTGATGAAGTACCATTGACCGTAATTTAAAAACAAATCCGCCCGCTGATAACGTGATTCATGAAAAGTTTCGTAGTATGTCCCTCATCAGATGGGCGTGAAGACACAATACTTCCCATTTTAGGTGCTGGGTCAACACGAGAACACCAGAAAGTAACCCGTTGAAATATTTGCAATCGAAAAACGAGTACAATTTTTTGTTGATGGTGGGATTCGAACCCGGGACCTTCTGCATGGCAAGCAAGCGCATTACCACTGGACCAACCCTGCCCCCCCAAAATATAAAAATCTAGCCAGCCTAGACTTTGTCCGGAGGAAGATGGTAAACAGTAGGGTTGAAATCAAGATAATTAATAGCCAGCCTAGTCAGCTTAGTTGGTACCGTCTGCCTTGTAAGCGCTAGGCCGCGGGTTCGATTCCCGCCCGGGGCGGATTTTATCCTGATGGGATAATGTTCGTTATCGGAACGGTTGGCTTTCTCCTTTCCTGTCTTCCTTCTCTCTTCGATATCGGGACGATAGACCATAGCAGTTACAGTTCCCTCTGTCAAACCTCTTAAAAAAAATAATAATTTTTAGAGATTCTCTACCATTGCACATGTGACATGTTTGGCAACAATGCCTATTTTTTTGCTGTCACATTGATCTGGACACAATATAGGACAATATTGAAATACATAAATAATCACTGTCGAAGGAAGCACTGTGCAATATACCTTCCCCTTTTAAAGATTCTCTACCATTGCACATGTGACATGTTTGGCAACAATGCCTCTTTTTTTGCTGTCACATTGATCTGGACACAATATAGGACAATATTGAAATACATAAATATGATGAACACCTTGATTGTAGAAGAATTCTATTGCAAGTAAAATGAAACTGACCTTCTCATGTCCCGTAACCGCATTGAATGCTTCTTGGATTTCGACCCAGGATTTCTTCTTAGCTTGGATGCTGACTGCATCGGTAGTTTTGTTGTCAATGATTTTGATTTTTCGGGCGATCAAACGATGAAGGAAATATCGCTCCTCTGCAGAATACTTCATTACCATCACAGAAAATAATTTTGGTAAATCCACGTTCAGAAATACAGCTCAGAAATCAGAAACAATGTCTATTCTCTCTCTTCTGCTAGGATACTAATCGTATCTCTGCTATCGACCACATTCCATTGATTTCAGGATTGAAACAGATGATGATGATGGAAACAATATACACTCGAGTGCAGAAAGAAAATCAGGATGATTTTCATTTTCATCCCAATACTCTACAGCCATTTCAATGTCAATCTCTTCCAATTTTTTCGTACGTGTAATATTGATAAAATGTAAACAACAAAGTAAAATCGAAAAATATACATTGCGCTTGCGTAACTAGGTAGGAGGAGCTTTCCTTAAAACCTCTTCCTTAAGGAATATTTCCTTAGCACTATGCATACGAATTTCAAAAAGGACACCTTCGTTGAAATCAAAGGTTGCACATTTATTGTACATTCAACCAAATAATTTTATCAATAAGAAGCATTACGCTATGGATGGTTTGCATTTCAATAATATTTAACATTGGGCAATTTTTAAAAAAAAAAAAAAAAAAAAAAAAATGATCTTGACATTCTTAGACACGTAAATTTCCCCAAGTTTTAGTGAGAGGTAATCTAATCTAAATATAATACCTGATTTAATAAAGCTCTCATAAAGGTAATCACCAAAATTAGAACCTAAAAATGAGTTTCAATAATTTTATTTGAAAGAAATGAGTTGTATGTTAGGATGTGTTCACACATAGTGAACGGATGTTCTTTTCTATAAGGAAATTTTATACAAAAAAAAAAAAAAAAAAAAAAAATGATCTTGACATTCTTAGACACGTAAATTTCCCCAAGTTTTAGTGGGAGGTAATCTAATCTAAATATAATACCTGATTTAATAAAGCTCTCATAAAGGTAATCACCAAAATTAGAAGGAACCTAAAAATGAGTTTCAATAATTTTATTTGAAAGAAATGAGTTGTATGTTAGGATGTGTTCACACATAGTGACTTCGATTGATTATGTTGGGACACACCTTTTGGAGGCACTAAAAATTTGGCCACCTAGTGGTTACCTATGATATTTAAACTGGCAGTTCTGATGGAAGCACCTTAATTAAAACTTAAAAGCAAATGGAGAAGAGAGGTATGTATATGTATAGGGGAAAAAAGAAACAAATGGAAAAGAGAGGTATATGTATAGGGGAAAAATTACTAAAAAAAAAAAAATGTCAGATCAATATTGAAGTTGTACTTAATAGCTAGCTTATTACATAGGATCTTACAATTGGTATCAGACTTCTACCAATATTGAGATTACCTATAATAATGAAGCTAGGTAAACAGGCAATGAAAATTCATGCTGTCATATTTTTTACTCTTTGCTCCAAAAGATCAAGTAGATTAGGAGTTGCTTTGTTGTCACCATTTTGAGGCTTAGATTTCTTTCTATTTCTTTTAGCACCAGCAGGTGGTTGTGCTGCATTTCCATTAGCATTTGGTGGTTTATTGGCATCTTTGTTAGGATTTGGTGTAGCACCAGCAGGTGGTTGTGCTGCATTTCCATTAGCATTTGGTGGTTTATTGGCATCCTTGTTAGGATTTGGTGGCTTAGCACCAGCAGGTGGTTGTGCTGCATTTCCATTAGCATTTGGTGGTTTATTGGCATCCTTGTTAGGATTTGGTGGCTGCTGCTGCTGTTTTTGAGGCTGGGCTTGAGGCTGCTTTTGTTTTGGTTGTTGGGGTGGATTTTGAGTGGGCTGCTTATTGTTTTTCTGTTGTTCCTTCTGGGTGGACTGATCTTTATTGTTTCCTTGCTGGTTTTGATTTTTTCCAGAATCAGAGTGTTGTTTTTGGAGTTGTGGTTGATTTTTAGCAACATTCTTTTTGATGGTATCAAATTGGCGAAACTCAGGTACTAGTGTATCCAACTTTTTAGTATCAGCATCTTTCAAGAATACCTTCTGCTCAGCAGGATCTCTCACATTCATAATAAGAGCAACCTTGATCAAACTTTCCTCTAAATCACCAAAGTTGCAGTTCTTGGCAATTTTCTTCAATTCAATAAGATACTTATCAAAGTTCTCATTAGTTCTTTGCCTTCTTATGAAAAAATTGAAACGTTCCTGCAATAGATTTGAAGCTGGAGTGTAATAATCTAGTAGTTTTTGCAATAAATCAGCCAAAGTTTCCTCCTCACTGTCAAAAGATTCAGTTAGGTGAAGGAGATCATCTCCACATAAGCTTTTGAAAATTGCTATTTTCTGACCTTCTTCTTTTGAATCAAGCCCATTGGCTTTCAAAAATCTTTCAAATTTATTCTTGAAGTCTGCAAAACGTGCTTCGACATTGTCAGCATTGATTACAAAAGGTGGTGGAGGTTGTACAATGAAAGAATTCATTATTGATTTATTTTATTTTTTGTATTTCTGAAAGGAAGAAAAAAATATGTAAGTAGATAAGTAACAACTTTAATGGGTAGGTGCTCGGTACTCTGGGTTGTCATGCTACTGGGGAAAATGTCATGCTACTGGGAAAAAACATGCTAGGTACTCATTTCTCAACTACAAACATACTACAACAAATTTACATAATGTAAATGATTTGAATAGCTCACCCTGCTTGGGGACTACCTACTTTTGCTGGGACTTTCCATCATGCAATTATTTCAGTAGGTAGGTACTGATAAGGGCAATCACCTAGTTTGTCACCCATAATCCACCTTTGTTTCTCAAAGTAAAGACCACCTCTCAATCAGGTCCGATAGAGTGACAGAAGGAGAGACAAAAGAAGGAGTGACAGAAGGAAAGACAAAAGAAGGCGTGACAGAAGGAAAGACAATCTATGATGAACCTGGCTACAATCTAAGCAAGCATTTCCCCGATTGTTTCACATACATTGACCATTGCCATAATGATCAGAGTACTGTATATGTTCATTGTAATGCCGGTATTTCACGCAGTGCCACCATTGTGATAGCATACATTATGAAACATATGGGGTTAGATTTGGCACAAGCACATGATTTGGTTAAGAAGGTGCGACCCTGTATCAAACCTAACCCAGGATTTTTGAGGCAGCTTAAAGAGTGGGAACAGAAACATCTGAAGGACAGTCAGTTGTAGAGGAGCTTGACAATAACCTCCCCTCTCCTTTGTGAGATGTTATGTTTGAATTGTTTCCTGTCTATGATGAACCTGGCTACAATCTAAGCAAGCATTTCCCCGATTGTTTCACATACATTGACCATTGCCATAATGATCAGAGTATTGTCTATGTTCATTGTAATGCCGGTATTTCACGCAGTGCCACCATTGTGATAGCATACATTATGAAACATATGGGGCTGGATTTGGCACAAGCACATGATTTGGTTAAGAATGTGCGACCCTGTATCAAACCTAACCCAGGATTTTTGAGGCAGCTTAAAGAGTGGGAACAGAAACATCTGGAGGACAGTCAGTTGTAGAGGAGCTTGACAATAACCTCCCCTCTCCTTTGTGAGATGTTATGTTTGAATTGTTGCAAAAATTGATAGGTAAGTTGTAGCATGTTATTATTCATATTAATGGTCTCATCTCGACTTTGTGGTTTAGAACTAAAAAAATCACATAGAAATTACACTTTTCATAGGTCACTTTCATGATTCAGCTCGAAATTCGGACCCGAATTCGAGAATTCAAATTTTGGACCTGAAAGGACCTATCCACAAACAGGATGTTTTTAATACTTCATCTCGACTTTGTGGTTTAGAACTAAAAAAATCACATAGAAATTACACTTTTCATAGGTCACTTTCATGATTCAGCTCGAAATTCGGGCCCGAAATCGAGAATTCAAATTTTGGACCTGAAAGGACTGTAAATACTGTATTTATTTATTATCAATTTACATTTTGTCGTCTTTATTTTTTACCCAACTTCTTTGCCAATTCTTCCTCTTCCATATCCAGCTTCCTTTTCTCTGCATCCTGCCTATAGAGCGCCATCTGCAATTCAACCTGAGCAATTTGAATTTTTAAATCAGCCTCTTGTAATCTTTTCGAATTCAGCTCTCGGTCAAACTGCATTTGTTGCTGATGTTTCTCCTTTCTTGCTTCGATTTCGAGGTCAATCATTTGATCTCGCAGTGACCCACCTGCTGGTGTTTTCCTTTTCTTTGTTGGGTTCCTTTCTTGAGAGGATGGTTCATTTTGTGTACCATAATCATCTGGAATCATAAAATAAATACCTAGTTCTTACTATTTAAATTCAATAGGTTATAGGTAAATACTGTACAAAGTACGTAAAATAAACAACCTCCGTGGCCGAGTGGGTATCGCACGAGGCTCGCAGGCTAGAGGTCCCGTTTGACCAAAAGAAGCCTGACGCTATCAATACATGGAACGTCTATATCAGGGACATTATTTAGAACAGCATCCTTGTAGTCTGAATCAGGAGGTGGTATACTGGTTGTGGTTGACCAACCATCAAAAATGTGGTTGTTTAAAATCCCCGATCTGGAAGTAGGTACCTATTGTAGGATTCTATGTTTGGATCAAGTGGTAAAAGCCTATGCATTACTTCAAAAGCTTACCTACCAATTAAAGTATGTACTCTGTTGTATCAGAATCAAGTTATCTCGACCCTTTGCTATCGCTGCTATCCCTCAACAGCTACAACTAATACAACTTTGCTGTCACTACAAAAAGTATTACACTTTTGATTACAGTGTTTTCCAATGATTGTGGATTCAAGATTGCTTGACTGGACTGGTCCTGATCTAGGATTTTGATGATCTAGAAGGACTGTGGAATCTGGACCTCCTTAACGACACAGAGAGTACAAACAGGCAGGTACAAGCAAAAAACACAGGACAAAAAGAAAATTCAGGCCAAATCTCCAAATTTTAATCAGCAAAAGCAAATGGCCGCATGGCGAAGCGAAGTTAGGCACAATGTTGCCGTTACGGGAGGAAACGGGTTGGCAACGTACCTTTTGCGGACGCTGATTGGTTGATTTGTTGTTTGTTTACAGATTGATAACGCGCCGCGGGAAGTTTCAAGTTTTAAAAAAAAATTAAATGAAGATTTTTTGATTTTTTTTTTTCTCAAAAATAGTTACAAAGCAAAAGAACGTTGGTGAACTAATAATGAGTCTGTTGGACGCTATAAAAAAGAAGAAATCCCATTTGAAACCAAATGAAACCCGAGTTACAACAGTGATGGGTCAAATATTCAGAGAACAAACATCATCATCAGGAGACAGAATTCAAGTTGAGTTACACGAGACCTCACCTGGTTATGTGGTGGATGAAACTCCTGATATACAGGTAAAAAGAATATCTATCATCATACATATTATTACAATAGCTTAATAGACCATGAATGTGTCACATTATCTCTGGAGGATCATGTAAGGATGTGGGAAGTGTAGATCAATTTAAGAGACCCCTAATAGGTACTTAACATTAAACCAAATTAAACATATAATATTCTAAAAACTATAAAGCTTTATACTTTACCTTATTAAAGGTTCCTTCCTAAAAGTTACAAAAAAAAAAATCTATGTTAAACATGTATTACAGGTTGCTTTTGTACTCCCGTGGTTGTGTTTTGGCTCGCAAGATGTTGTCTGTGATGTGGAACTGCTCAATCAAAACCAAATATCCAGAGTGCTCAGCTTAGGTAAGTTAACAGAGAAGGAAAGCAGGAGAATGGATTGAAAAGCTGATTTATCTATATTATACCTACTTACAGGTGCATAATTTTCATTATAATGATGATATCATGTGGCTTGAGGGTGAACTTTTTTTTTACTGTCATACTTCTTTTTTTCAATCATCAATATACATCAAGCCAGCTCCATCATCAAGGGTGGCTTGAGGGTTGTGTTATGTAAATACCTCTAAAAGTAAGAGACTTCATTGGTGTACCAAGTCTTCATGATAGTGATTCTTCCAACCTAATTAGCCGGGTGGGTAATACATCTACCTTGTAAGAGCTAGGTTACAGGTTCGTTTTTTTACTGTCATACTTCTTTTTTTCAATCATCAATATACATCAAGCCAGCTCCATCATCAAGGGTGGCTTGAGGGTTGTGTTATGCAAATACCTCTAAAAGTAAGAGACTTCATTGGTGTAGGTGTACCAAGTCTTCATGATAGTGATTCTTCCAACCTAATTAGCTGGGTGGGTAATACATCTACCTTGTAAGAGCTAGGTTACAGGTTCAATTCCCACTCAAGGTGCATTTTTCCTATACACATAAGACATAAGTTAAGGTTTGTTCCCAGAAAGGCTGGCTTTCTGTCCTATCTTCCTTCTCTCTTCACTTTTGGAATAATAGGACCTTAGGAGTCAGAGTTCTGTCTATCAAACCTCGATAATCCTTTGGTCCCAGGATGTGACGAGTCGCCTTGAGTGTCTCAAACTGTGCTGTGTCACCCATAAGTGTGATGTGTTCATATTCGAAGAAAAGGTAAAAGAGGATTGTTAAATTACTATAACAGAGGATCGTTCATTAAAACTGCTCGATAAAACTTAAACAGTTAAACAATTGGGGCTTCAAAGAAAGTTCAAAAAGCTGTAGAACGCGGAAAACTTAACGTGTTTGTGTTATCAGAATTTACTTCGACATAGTATGTCAACACATAGTCGAACGGCCCTCGATCGACGTTGACCATCCCTATTGAACCAATTACACTGCCTCGACAACATAGATTTACCTCATCGATCGACGGCCGGTCGACTATGTGTGGACACAACATTAGAGTAACTACTTATCTATTAGGACATGGAAGGAGCCAGATCATGTCATCCAAAGGGTTTAAACTCCCAATCCTTGCAAAACAGACGTGAGACATACACCTGTCTCACAGACACGGGGGAAAAATACGTTTCGAATGTAGGCAATCATCTATACTTGTCATCTGGTTTGTTACTATTCGTCCCTATTACATATGCCAGATCAACACCTAAGGCCTTCTCTTCCACCCAACTCACCTGTTGTACTGTCCACAGATCCCCGGCACCTGTTACATGTTCGCGTGTGGTCCTCCCGATGACTTCGAGGTTTTAACGAGCAGTTCTGAAAGCTGTAGAACGCTGAAAACTCAACTTGTGTCCACACATAGTCCAAAGGGTTTGAACCCCCAATTCTTCCAGCACCGACGTGAGATAGACACCTGTCTCACAGACACGGGAAGAAATACGTTTCGACTGTAGTCTATTAACAAGGCTTGTCATCTGGTTTGTTACTATTCGTCCCTATTACATATGCCAGATCAACACCTAAGGCCTTCTCTTCCACCCAACTCACATGTTGTACTGTCCACAGATCCCCGGCACCTGTTACATGTTCGCGTGTGGTCCTCCCGATGACTTTCGGTGTCAGTTCACTTCACATGGTAACTACACGAGTGCTGTGCTGAGTCTATCTAAACCTCGTTCACAGGGAGGACAACTGGAAGAAGAAATCAGGTTGAATCAACATGAGACAGAGCTGACTAGACTCAGGTAAAGTATTTTCTATGTTCAGCTATGTACTTACATTGGACTTTATGAGTCTGTGTCGTAGCATGCTCATCCCGTAGTGTCTCTTAACATAATAATAATAGTGCTTATTTATATTGCTCGCATAGGACTGAAAAGTCCCTTTACTCCAGCAGTAGGCTACTACTATTATTGTGGTCAATTTCTCAAATTATATTGAGGATAAAATTCCATACCTCAGCTGGGATTGAACCCATGCCCTCCTGTTTACCAGGCGAGCACCTTGACCACTACACCACCGAGGCAGGGTGCAACACAATTATCTTTTAACACAATTATTTCTGTCTCAGGTGTGTCACCTCCCATTCACTTCCCTCACATTGACTACAAATTTCTACCTGTCTATGATGAACCTGGCTACAATCTAAGCAAGCATTTCCCCGATTGTTTCACATACATTGACCATTGCCATAATGATCAGAGTACTGTCTATGTTCATTGTAATGCCGGTATTTCACGCAGTGCCACCATCGTGATAGCATACATTATGAAACATATGGGGCTGATAAAATTCCATACCTCGGCTGGGATTGAACCCACGCCCTCCTGTTTACCAGGCGAGCACCTTGACCACTACACCACCGAGGCAGGTTAATGGGCGAGAGAAGACGGATATTTTAATGTGGTGAGTTGGTGATTCAATACAAAACAGAAAGCAAAGCGTTTAAATATTTGCGATCGAAATACGAGTGCAATTTTTTGTTGTTTGTGGGTATCGAACCCGGAACTTTCTGAATGGCAAGCAAGCGCTTTACCGCTGGACCAACCATGCCCCTTTGTAAATTGTACATTTTAGAAGAGACATACCGCGGAATTCATCCTACCAAAAGAGAGTTATAATCGGACTTTGACGCATTAATTGAGGTAGCGAACATCTACCTATTGTGTTCTTCTCGTTTTTCTAATTATTGCAGACAACCAATGGAGAACCTAGTGAAGGAGGTGATTCCTCCCACCCCCTCCCCTCCTGCATCTACCAGCACCACCACTCCACCACACAATATTCCCCATTTAAGTGCTGGGTCAACACGAAGAACACCAGGAAGTAACCCGTTCAAATATTTGTAATCGAAAAACGAGTGCGATTCTTTGTCGATGGTGGGCATCGAACCCTGGACCTTTTGCATGGCAAGCAAGCAGGTTACCACTGGGCTAACCGTATCCCTTTCAAGTGCCAAATACACGAGTCTCTTACGCAAGAGACTTGCTGTGTAATCATAGTGTAAACTTTACACCCAGAAAGTCTCTTGTGGAAGGCAACTTGCGCCATATGTATCGCCAGGGGACACATAGTTCAAGATAGCTTACTCACCTGTGGTAGGGCACGCCAATTCTGCAGCTTCGTCACTATTATCCATACACTGAGGTATACCATCACACACATTGTAGATTGGCAACTTGCGCCATATGTATCGCCAGGGGACACATAGTTCAAGATAGCTTACTCACCTGTGGTAGGGCACGCCAATTCTGCAGCTTCATCACTATTATCCATACACTGAGGTATACCATCACACACATTGTAGATTGCGATACATTCCTTCGACGTATGACACTCAAACTGGAAGCGACTGCATTTAGATCCTACGGGAAAAATAACGTGAATACGAACAGTATTAATAAGTATTTTTATTGTTTTTGGTGAACTAAATTACCAATAGCATTTTTTTTTTGTACCTAGATACTGTACTTAACTAGATTATTTTGTATGAGGTTCATTTTGAGGTTCAAAAAAGACGCTCCCCTACGAGAAAGAAGATTTCTAAATTCCAAAGGAAGATTTAATATTTCTGTGTCAACCAGTCACAGGCAGGCAGCTTATTTATTTAATTTTTAACTTAGCTTTAGTTAAATTCATATCTTTTTTTCTCTCTCTCTTCTCATTTTTCCCCCTCTGTCTGTCGCTTTTTTAACTTTCTTCCTCTTTCACCTCCGTTCTACTCTTTTTCCCCACTTTTCTTCCTTCGTCTTTTCTGTCCTTTAAACTTGGTTCTGATATAACATTACATCAAAGGCTATCAAAGCCCTATGCCACTGCGAACTTATTAGTCCTCTGTTCCAATAGCTTTTTTTTTTTTTTTTTTTTTTGTACCTAGATACTGTACTTAACTGGATTATTTTGTATGAGGTTCATTTTGAGGTTCAAAAAAGACGCTCCCCTACGAGAAAGAAGATTTCCAAATTCCAAAGGAAGATTTAATATTTCTGTGTCAACCAGTCACAGGCAGGCAGCTTTTTTATTTAATTTTTAACTTAGATTTAGTTAAATTCATATCTTTTTTTCTCTCTCTCTCTCTCTTCTCATTTTTTTTTCTCTCTGTCTGTTACTTTTTTAACTTTCTTCCTCTTTCACCTCCATTCTACTCTTTTTCCCACTTTTCTTCCTTCGTCTTTTCTGTCCTTTAAACTTGGTTCTGATATAACATTACATCGGCTATCAAAGCCCTATGCCACTGCGAAGTTATTAGTCCTCTTAAGCCTGACGCTATCAATACATGGAACGTCTATATCAGGGACATTATTTAGAACAGCATCCTTGTAGTCTGAATCAGGAGGTGGTATGGATCTCCTCCTACCTCCATCCTTGACCACTTCTGTTGAGATAATTGAGACAATTTCTTCTTCCTTTTCGTCTTTTCGTTATCCCAGAATTTCTGTAACTGTTTTAACGATCGCTGAAAACATAAAAACAGCCACAGCTTTGTAAAAAAAATAGGTACCTACATCCCTTTACATATAGCAAAACTCTCACAGTTCTCATACACAGTCAGCTATTTACGTTAGTTCTGTGTGAACAGGCCTTGTAAGCGCTAGGTCGCGGGTCTGATTCCCGCCCGTGGTACACATTGTCATAAACATGCCTTTAACTATAGTTCATCCAGATCAATGTGACAGCAATAAGTCATCAACCCAAAATGAAGGAACCAATCAGATTGCAGGAAATCCTTACATTTTCCTGAAGGAATATTTCCTTAGCACTATGCATACGAATTTCAAAAAGGACACCTTCGTGCATGTGAGTTGGGTGGAAGAGAAGGCCTTAGGTGTTGATCTGGCATATGTAATAGGGACGAATAGTAACAAACCAGATGACAAGCCTTATTAATAGACTACAGTCGAAACGTATTTCTTCCCGTGTCTGTGAGACAGGTGTCTATCTCGCGTCGGTGCTGGAAGGATTGGGGGTTCAAACCCTTTGGACTATGTGTGGACACAAGTTGAGTTTTCAGCGTTCTACAGCTTTCAGAACTGCTCGTTAAAACCTCAAGTTTTCCAGTAAGGCCAGCTACTAACTACCTATCAGGTAGACCTGATCAGGTCTACCGGATAGTGTGTGTATTCATCAGGTATTAGGTTTACCTTATCAACTGACCTGATCAGGTGTGCCTCTTAGGTCTACCTGATAATGAGTGAATGGCTTAAGAATATATGTAACAATTCTCGGAGTTTTCAGCGTTCTACAGCTTTCAGAACTGCTCGTTAAAACCTCAAGTTTTCCAGTAAGGCCAGCTACTAACTACCTATCAGGTAGATCTGACGACAGGTACACCTGATCAGGTCTACCGGATAGTGTGTGTATTCATCAGGTATTAGGTTTACCTTATCAAGTGACCTGATCAGGTGTGCCTGTTAGGTCTACCTGATAATGAGTGAATGGCTTAAGAATATATGTAACAATCCTCGGTTACCTTTTCTTCGAATATGAACACATCACACTTCTGGGTGACACAGCACAGTTTGAGACACTCAAGGCGACTCGTCACATCCTGGGAGGTCAAATATTTGGCTCCCAACTTTTTCGAATCTTCGGTCCGAATGATCTTGTTCTCGTAGATGGCAAAACTGTTGCCGCAATATTCGCCCGCGTACTGCTGCGATTGGACCAGCGAGAATTTCAGACAGAGGAGAACCCCGATCGGGATCCAATAAGAGGATAGTGACATTGTCCAGTTTTGTGGATTTCTCCAACTAGCTTGAATTTGGATGGTCTTTTGCAAGTGAAAAAGACTTAAAATACTTCTTGATAACCGTATACCGCAAGCTGTAAAACGGAACACTTGAAAAATAGACGAACGTGGAGTACCAGAAAATCCAGAAATCACTTTCAAGACTTGAATAGTCTTGCGAAAAGTTTTGGTGGTAAGTTGGAAGTCAGAACGGAAGGTAATGAACAAATGGAATGGGTAAATGAAATCTAAAATTCTTCTGGAACCAAGTACCTGTACAGAGAGGAACACTTGAAGAATCGACGATTGTGGAGTACCTGCTAGAAATCGCTTCTTTCACCAAACTACAAATGACGCAGAAAATAGAGCAAATTCTAGTACAAATTTACGGATAGGTACAAACGCACAAAAGCAAGGATAAAGAATTCGACCTCTCCTTTAGATTGGACTTGTAATTCGCACTAATTACCGAGAGTTACAGATACACGGAAGCACAATTATTTACATTGAGTCACCACTTGTTTTTCTTGGTGGTAAGTTGGAAGTCAGAACGGAAGGTAATGAACAAATGGAATGGGTAAATGAAATCTAAAATTCTTCTGGAACCAAGTACCTATACAGAAAGGTGAAAAAAGGAACACTTGAAGAATCGACGATTGTGGAGTACCTGCTAGAAATCGCTTCTTTCACCAAACTACAAATGACGCAGAAAACAGAGTGAATCCCGTACAAATTTACGGATACAAATACAATAAGTGTAATCGAGGATGAAGAATCACAAAATCGCAACTGTCTTTGAGAACTTGTAATTCGCGCAAACTACCGAGAATTATAATACCGGTACACGGAAGCGCAATTATTTACATTGAGTCACCAATTGTTTTTTTTTTAAAAAGGTACTTGAACAGTATGTAGGTAGGTAAGTAAGTAGGTAACTACATTATTGTACTCGAATTTCTTTCTAGATTACTGAGGGTATTAGGTAGTATTTTAGACCTTTTTTCCAAAAAGAAAGTGCAATCTCAGGCTTGAAAATTTCTAGATTACTGAGGGTAGGTAGTATTTTAGACCTTTTTTTTCCAAAAAGAAAGTGCAATCTCAGGCTTAAAAATTGGAAAATCATAACATTCTAATCTACATTTTTTTTCTTTAATACCTACTACCCTTAAGTACCTATGTACCTACCTACCTATTTCAGTCTTTTTCAATCTAATATTTTTTTTTAACATTTTCCATTACTTAAGTAGAAAGAATTTTCTGTCGACAACATAGATTTACCTCATCGATCGACGGCCGGTCGACTATGTGTGGACACAACATTAGAGTAACTACTTATCTATTAGGACATGGAAGGAGCCAGATCATGTCATCCAAAGGGTTTAAACTCCCAATCCTTGCAAAACAGACGTGAGACATACACCTGTCTCACAGACACGGGGGAAAAATACGTTTCGAATGTAGGCAATCATCTATACTTGTCATCTGGTTTGTTACTATTCGTCCCTATTACATATGCCAGATCAACACCTAAGGCCTTCTCTTCCACCCAACTCACCTGTTGTACTGTCCACAGATCCCCGGCACCTGTTACATGTTCGCGTGTGGTCCTCCCGATGACTTCCGGTGTCAGTTCACTTCACATGGTAACTACACGAGTGCTGTGCTGAGTCTATCTAAACCTCGTTCACAGGGAGGACAACTGGAAGAAGAAATCAGGTTGAATCAACATGAGACAGAGTTGACCAGACTCAGGTAAAATGTTTTCTTTTTTTAGCTATGTACTTACAGTGGCCTTTATGTGTCTGTGTCGTAGCATGCTCTTCCCGTAGTGTTTCTTAACATATGGGCGAGAGAAGACGGATATTTTAATGTGGTGAGTTGGTGATTCAATACAAAACAGAAAGTAAAGCGTTTAAATATTTGCGATCGAAATACGAGTGCAATTTTTTGTTGTTTGTAGGTATCAAACTCGGAACTTTCTGAATGGCAAGCAAGCGCTTTACCACTGGACCAACCATGCCCCTTTGTAAAATTATAATCGGACTTTGACGCATTAATTGAGGTAGCGAACATCTACCTATTGTGTTCTTCTCGTCTTTCTAATTATTGCAGACAACCAATGGAGAACCTAGTGAAGGAGGTGATTCCTCCCACCCCCTCTCCTCCTCCATCTACCAGCACCACCACTCCACTTCCTCTACCCTCTGCCCAGCCTGAACCTGCCGCTAGCACTCAGAGTAAGTACAGAGGAGTGACAGAAGGAGAGACAAAAGAAGGAGTGACAGAAGGAAAGACAAAAGAAGGCGTGACAGAAGGAAAGACAAAAGGAAAGACAAAAGAAGGAGTGACAGAAGGAAAGACAAAAGAAGGAGTGACAGAAGGAAAGACAAAAGAAGGAGTGACAGAAGGAAAGACAAAAGAAGGAGTGACAGAAGGAAAGACAAAAGAAGGAGTGACAGAAGGAAAGACAAAAGAAGGAGTGACAGAAGGAAAGACAAAAGAAGGAGTGACAGAAGGAAAGACAAAAGAAGGAGTGACAGAAGGAAAGACAAAAGAAGGAGTGACAGAAGGAAAGACAAAAGAAGGAGTGACAGAAGGAAAGACAAAAGAAGGAGTGAGAGAAGGAAAGACAAAAGAAGGAGTGATAAACAGAGGACTAATAAGTTCGCAGTGGCATAGGGCTTTGATAGCCTTTGATGTAATGTTATATCAGAACCAAGTTTAAAGGACAGAAAAGACGAAGGAAGAAAAGTGGGGAAAAAGAGTAGAACGGAGGTGAAAGAGGAAGAAAGTTAAAAAAGCGACAGACAGAGGGGGAAAAATGAGAAGAGAGAGAGAAAAAAAGATATGAATTTAACTAAAGCTAAGTTAAAAATTAAATAAATAAGCTGCCTGCCTGTGACTGGTTGACACAGAAATATTAAATCTTCCTTTGGAATTTAGAAATCTTCTTTCTCGTAGGGGAGCGTCTTTTTTGAACCTCAAAATGAACCTCATACAAAATAATCTAGTTAAGGACAGCATCTAGGTACAAAAAAAAAAAAAAAAAATGCTATTGGTAATTTAGTTCACCAAAAACAATAAAAATACTTATTAATACTGTTCGTATTCACGTTATTTTTCCCGTAGGATCTAAATGCAGTCGCTTCCAGTTTGAGTGTCATACATCGAAGGAATGTATCGCGATCTACAATGTGTGTGATGGTATACCTCAGTGTATGGATAATAGTGACGAAGCTGCAGAATTGGCGTGTCCTACCACAGGTGAGTAAGCTATCTTGAACTATGTGTCCCCTGGCGATACATATGGCGCAAGTTGCCTTCCACAAGAGACATTCTGGGTGTAAAGTTTACACTATAATCACACAGCAAGTCTCTTGCGTAAGAGACTCGTGTATTTGGCACTTCAAAGGGATACGGTTAGCCCAGTGGTAACCCGCTTGCTTGCCATGCAAAAGGTCCAGGGTTCGATGCCCACCATCGACAAAGAATTGCACTCGTTTTTCGATTACAAATATTTGAACGGGTTACTTCCTGGTGTTCTTCGTGTTGACCCAGCACTTAAATGGGGAATATTGTGTCTCTTATCGGATCGCCCATCTAATGAGTGACATAGTACGGGATGTACATGCTACGACACAGACAACACGAGTCTAATGTAGCAGTTGTTTCACTGATACGAAATAAAAACGGCAGTGAAACAACCTTTTTTTTATCGATATGGGTGGTTCATCTTTTCGACGTTGTATTGCTTTCGAAAGGAAATCAAATATTATCATTAAATTTTCTCTGTTCGAATTTCATTGTTCTACACACTTTACACATTTCTTTTTTTTTCTCTTCAGCTCTAAGGTCCACCTCCTCTTCCACCACAAGTCATCGAGATCCCCAGCAAGACCCCCCCATGATTTCTCACAACGAAGAGTTGCTACCTCTCGACATCCAAACCCACTCTCCTCCCTTCTCTCGCATGATGCCCCCTCCTCAGAAGTTGCTGACCTTGGAGGAGCAACAAGTTCTGCAATCACAGCAACTGCAAGCCCAGCAACTTGCATCGCAGCAACTTCAAACCCAGCAACGCTTGAGTGAGTTGATTATTTTTGAAGTTTGACGTCACGGCATACGCTCCCGTAGGCGATGACGTCACATCAAATGTCCCGAGCAAAGCTCCCTCGTAGGCAACACATTAATGTATTTGTACGCAAACGTTTCTGCGCATTTCTTTCTGCTCCTGATTATTTTGTTTTTATATTTATTTTGTACTTCAATCCTACTTTCAAATTAATGAATTAAATGAAATGTCATCTATATAAAAAAAAAGATAATTATTATTGCTTACCGGTATATTCAATGAGATACTTGATTGTTTTTCCGACCGAAAGATGATATTAAGGTGTGTCCACACGTAATCGACGGCCATGGATCGATGGTCAATCGACGGCCGTGGACTACGTTCGGATACACCTTTAGAATCGAGAGAAACAGAAAATATGCCTATATAAATAAGAGAAAATAAGAGCCTTTCAATTTATTTGATTCGTTCATTTTCACAGATCCCATGATGATGCCCAATCAGCAAAACATACAATGGCCATCTAATTCACAAATGCAATACAGTAAGGACATACTAATAGTACCTATCTACCTAGGCAAATAGATGCAAAAATTAAAATGTTAAAAAAAAATAGGTTTGATAGAGGGAACTACTGCTAAGGTCTTATCGTTTCGAAAGCTAAGAGAGAAGGAAGACAGGACAGGAGAAAGCCAGTCTATTCCGAGAACGAACTTTTTTCGCATGGTATAAAATCCGCCCCGGGTGGGAATCGAACCCCCGGCCCAGCGCTTACAAAGACAGACGCGCTACCTTCCAAGCTAACTCGGCTGGCACACCAAGCACTGACCTTTTACCTAACCTTCCTTACCTACATTTCCAGATAAGGACATGGCTGGAGCGTTCATAGATCCAAACTCAGGTATGATGTATCATCCTGGCAGTATGGACTATGGGAGGGAAGGTGAGAAAGCTGTGGCTATTCCGTGGCAGCAACATATGGCTTATCATCCTAATAATGGTAAGTAGTGTGAAAATTAGCTATTCCGAGAACGAACTTTTTTCGCATGGTATAAAATCCGCCCCGGGTGGGAATCGAACCCCCGGCCCAGCGCTTACAAAGACAGACACGCTACCTTCCAAGCTAACTCGGCTGGCACACCAAGCACTGACCTTTTACCTAACCTTTCCTACCTACATTTCCAGATAAGGACATGGCTGGAGCGTTCATAGACCCAAACTCAGGTATGATGTATCATCCTGGCAGTATGGACTATGGGAGGGAAGGTGAGAAAGCTGTGGCCATTCCGTGGCAGCAACATATGGCTTATCATCCTAATAATGGTAAGTAGTATATCTCTAGTAGCGCGGTCAAACTTTTTTGACTACACTGGCATTTTAAAAGAATATACCCTGTTGGAGTGAAATTCTTTTGAGTGACATTTCCAATATTTTTCCTGTCGTCATTGGTTGCAGGAATGATGTCTGACTTTGTAATACCTAATAAATTATAAAATAAATACCTATGTTTTCATTTAAGTCTAGTAATATTATTACCTATAAACATGGAAGAATGGGTGTTCATTGTTTTGCTTCACAACGCTGAAACATATGCTACATTAGATTCATGTGGTCTGCGTCATAGGCTGTCTATTCCGTAATATGTCCCTCATCAGATGGGTGAGAAGAGACACAATACTTCCCATTTAGGTGATGGGTCAACATGAGAACACCAGAAAGTAACCCGTGAAATATTTGCTATTTAAATACGAGGGCAATTTTTTGGCAATGTTAGGGCATCGAACCCGGGACCTTCTGCATGGCAGTCAAGCGCGTCAAGGGCAACATTCCTGTGCAGAGTCCTGATTATCCTGCCATAGACACTGGGTAAGTTACATTCAAGGTCTGGGTAAGTTACATTCAAGACTGGGTAAGTTACATTCAAGGTCTGGGTAAGTTACATTCAAGATCTGGGTAAGTTACATTCAAGCATCGACTTGCCTTGATCTTATAAACTCATGTAGGTACCAAATTTAATCAAAATCGGACCAGGCAATCGCGAGTTATAGCGGAACAAACAAACATTCAAACATTTAAGCCCGGGGTCCACAATGTGAGTTTAAACTCTTTTTAAGTTTAACTCTCAGATTAAACAATCTGATTGGTTGATTTGTGGAATGGAGCAGTTGCAAATACGACCCTTCATACTTCTCCCTCCTACTTTCTTCCCCCTCTCTCTCCCTTAGTTTCTTCCTTTATTCTTCCTCCTTTGTCTCCCGTGATCGCCCTCTCTCCTACCACCCACCTTCGTTTTTAGGAGACCTTCAAATGAAAGGATCCTTCTGGGAAAGCTTAAAAAGGAATCCTTCATAATTAAGGACCGACTTTAAATACGACCCTTCATACTTCTCCCTCCTACTTTCTTCCCCCTCTCTCTCCCTTAGTTTCTTCCTTTATTCTTCCTCCTTTGTCTCCCGCGATCGCCCTCTCTCCTACCACACTCCCTCTTGCACTTCTTCGTCCTTCCTACATCCACTCTCTGCCTTACCTCTCCTTCAGTCTCTTCCCTTCTTTCTTTCTCTCCTTATTACCACCCTCCTCCCAACCCCCCATCCGCTTTCTATCCTACCCTTTCGCCTCCCAGTTTCTCGCTCCTTCTGCTTGGCAACATTGCAATTCATCGATTTTTCCTGCTTTCTGTGTCAGCTGTGCCTTCCGCCTTATGGCTGGAGCGTTCATAGATCCAAACTCAGGTATGATGTATCATCCTGGCAGTATGGACTATGGGAGGGAAGGTGAGAAAGCTGTGGCCATTCCCTGGCAGCAACATATGGCTTATCATCCTAATAATGGTAAGTAGTATGAAAATTAATATAAAATCTGCCCACCTCTGTGGTCGAGTGATTAGACCGCGTTTTACAAATTCGGACTTGGCTTCATTTCTGGATTGAACTGGGTATTAATTATAGCTCAATCCTAGATTGATCTCAATTCTGATTTGGTAAATCTCGCTCTTAGAGCACTGACTCTCAACCCGGAGATGCTGGGTTTGAATCCCGGCCGGGGTGGAAATTTTAAAAAGAAAAAAACCTTTCGTATATTTTTATATCAACCAGGATAGTAAACTACACACTGGAACTTCTAAAGAATAAACCCCTTTGAGTGAAATTATTTTCAGTGACAAATCTAATATCTTTTTCCTGTCGTCATTTGTTGCAGGAATGATCGGAAGTAACAATAGAATATTCGGTCACAAGGGCAACATTCCTGTGCAGAGTCCTGATTATCCTGCCATAGACACTGGGTAAGTTACATTCAAGATATGAGTAAGTTACATTTAAGCATCGACTTGCCTTGATCTTATAAACTCATGTACCAAATTTCATCAAAATCGGACCAGGCAATCGCGAGTTATAGCGGAACAAATAAACATTCAAACATCTAAGGCCGGGCCACAAAGTGGGTTTAAACTCGGTTTAAGTCTAACTCTCGGATTAATCAATCGGTTTTAGCGTCACCTATGTTAAGCTACGTCGAGCAAGGCCAATAAATGGATGGGTGACTTAAACATTATATTGGGAATAAAGAGTGAACGGGCTCTAGTGTTGATTTTAAATCATTACATGAAAGTAAAATCAAAAATCAATTCAATAATAATAAACTGAATATTAAACAAATTAGGCAGGTACATTAGGTACTGATTTTCTTTAATCACGATCGAATAATCCACGGGCTGAAAAATTCCCGGAGAGACGGGCCTAGCTTGTTTTTAAATCAACCAATCAGATTGCATAATCCGAGGTTTAAACTCACTTTGTGGCTCCCGACAAACCAAACCAAATGCAAAACGGTCGAGTTAAAACACACTATTAACAAGGCTTGTCATCTGGTTTGTTACTATTCGTCCCTATTACATATGCCAGATCAACACCTAAGGCCTTCTCTTCCACCCAACCCTCGCTATCGTACGGTCAATAATGTTCTAATTTATTTATTTTCAGTATGAACAGTAACAACAATGTCCCTTACAAGATGAACAACATGCCACCGTATAGTTTTGTACCGGCATATCAACATGTTGCCCCTGTACAGAATAGCGGTAAGTAAAACTAATAACCAACCCAGTTAGCTTGGTAGGTAGCACGTTTACATTGTAAGCCCTAGGTAAATGATAAAATACAATTAGAGCTAGTCTAGTTAGCGTCTGCCTTGTAAGCGCTAGGTCGCGTGTTCGATTACCGCCCGGGTCGAACTTCATCCTAAACAGATAAGTCTTCCTTCTCTCTCTGTGGTTTGGGGATGATGAGACCTCAGCATCTACAGTTCTCTCTGTCAAACTTTTAGATAATTATAGGTATCTACCTCAGTTTATATCTCACCAAACTTGTACACCTGAGTTTTGGGGTTTGATTCGTGGCAAATTCTATATTGGGAAGGTAAGATTTTAGACGCATAAAATATATAGATATAGGTACCCTTCTAATCAAGGAGAGTGTATCTGAGCACTCCGACAATAATTTCTACCCGAGCTCTGCTATCATAGTCTTTACATGTAGTGAGTATACCAAATACATCTCTATATTTATTGACCTTCATTTTTTCCACCATGAATAATTGAAGACGTAATCCCGCCTATATCCTCCTTGAGTAAAATGCCTTTTCTAAAGGCCTGTTCCCACTTGTTGTGATATTCATCCGGCTTTTTCCCGAATAGCCCGTAGGCAATGTAATTTAAATGAGAATGCTCCCACTACACTCTCGTATGAAGGATACACAGGTGGGCTTACTGTAAACTGGCCTGGCACGTGTGCTCGGATCCGGATGGGTCATCATCTTGGCAATAATCCCGCCTATATCCTCCTTGAGTAAAATGCCTTTTCTAAAGGCCTGTTCCCACTTGTTGTGATATTCATCCGGCTTTTTCCCGAATGGCCCGTAGGCAATGTAATTTAAATGAGAATGCTCCCACTACACTCTCGTGTAAAGGATACACAGGTGGGCTTACTGTAAACTGGCCTGGCACGTGTGCTCGGATCCGGATGGGTCATCATCTTGGCAATCTGCTCCAGTTAATCAATGTGATTTCTCAATATTTAGCCTTAAGATACATGCTCCAGTTAATTTCCTGGCTGCTCCAGGGCTTTTCCTGGCTGCTCCATGGGATTTCCCGGTTGCTCAAGGGGATTTCCTGGCTGCTCCAAGGAATTTCCTGGCTGCTCCAAGGAATTTCCCGCTTGTTCCAAGGAATTTCCTGGCTGTTCCAGGGCTTTTCTCGGTTGCTCCCAGAGATTTCCCGGTTTCACCTGCCCTAACTCAAAATAACCTTCTGTCCACAGGTCTATTTCTCACTGTAACTCTGGTCATACTGCTCTGCTGTCGACTCAAAATGATCAGACGCCGTCTTAGGAAGGGCGGAAAGTCAACCTATGCTCACGATGCTGACTTCCTGGTCAACGGAATGTATCTGTAGTGACCCATCAGGAACATGTGGTTACCCAGGATCATATTGTGTTAATTCCTTCCAACCAGGGTGTCGTGTGGTTTGCTTTCATCCAGGTGTGGTTAATTCCTTTCACCCGGTGAGGTTATCCAGGATCATAATACTGAGGTTAATTCCTTTCAACCAGGGGTTGTGGTTGTTGTGTATGATGGTGGTTTCGAACCAGTGTATTTCGGTTTTCCAATATCCAATATTGGCTAGAGTGAATTGATTCAATCCTCAGTCTTGATTTTCACTCTGGTGAGTCTACACAAAATAAATTCGTTCCAATGTTCTATTTTCAAAGTGATCTTTTCTTACTACATTAGAACTCCAACTCAACAATCTGCTCCAGTTAATCAATGTGATTTCTCAATATTTAGCCTTAAGATACACTGGTGAGTCTACACAAAATAAATTCGTTCCAATGTTCTATTTTCAAAGTGATCTTTTCTTACTACATTAGAACTCCAACTTAACAGTGGTGTGGTTCATTCCTTTTACCAAGGTGTGGTTAATTACTTTTACCAAGGGTTGGGTAATTTCTGTCAACCAGAGTTTTTAGTGTGGTTAATTCCTTTCAACCCGGTGTGGTTAATTCCTTTCACCCAGGTATGGTTAATTCCTTTCAACCCGGTGTGGTTAATTCCTTTCACCCAGGTATGATTTATTCCTTTCACCCAGGTATGGTTAATTCCTTTCACCCAGGTGTGGTTAATTCCTTTCAATCAGGTGTGGTTAATTCCTTTCAACCCAGGTGTGGTTAATTCCTTTCAACCAGGGTGTGGTTGTGTGATTAATTTCTTTCAACCAGGGGTGATCGTGTGGTTAATCCTATCAATCAGGGGTAGTAGTGTAGTTAATTCCTTTTAACTAGATGTGGTTAATTTCTCTCAACCAGGGTTGGTACTGTGGTTAATTTCTATACATGGAGCAATGTGCTTCACATTTACTGTTGCAATGAAGTGACCAATGTATAATCAATTAATCATGAAGTCAAGCTGGGAGTTTTACAACCCTCTAACGAGACAGATTGAAACACTCATCTGCTTAGTAAAATGTATGAATTTCTCACTATTTTGATATTTTATAGGTTTATAATACCGATTTGGACTGTTGTTTTTTGTGTGTAGTTTTGATATGTTGTAGGTATACACGTATTGTTTTTGAAGATACCTAATAAATGTACCCATTTGGTAGTTTTCTGACTTTGTAATACCTAATAAATTATAAAATAAATACCTATGTTTTCATTTAAGTCTAGTAATATTATTACCTATAAACATGGAAGGGGGGAAAATGGGTGTTCATTGTGTTGCTTCACAACGCTGAAACATATGCTACATTAGATTCATGTGGTCTGCGTCATAGGCTGTCCATTCCGTAGTATGTCCCTCATCAGATGGGTGAGAAGAGACACAATACTTCCCATTTAGGTGATGGGTCAAGATGAGAACACCAGAAAG
The DNA here is from genome assembly GCF_000475195.1 of Diaphorina citri. NCBI lineage: Eukaryota > Metazoa > Arthropoda > Insecta > Hemiptera > Psyllidae > Diaphorina > Diaphorina citri. Next base: position 181,905 of record NW_007377608.1, on the reverse strand, counting down.
TAACCCGTGAAATATTTGTTATTTAAATACGAGGGCAATTTTTTGGCGATGTTAGGGCATCGAACCCGGGACCTTCTGCATGGCAGTCAACGACCATAAGTACTCGTCTGCTGCCCATTTGATTCCTAAATAAAATTAGAGGCAACCACATTTTACATTCGTCCTCGAGAGGTAAAAACGAGGGAACCATGAAATTGGATAGATGCAGACTGAAATGGAAATGAAAATAGTTTTCCACCCAAGTAAAATGGTAGAACTCATTTTATGTTGAGTAGGAGGACGGAAATTTCGCTCCCCATGGACTCTGTGGAGTATAAACTTTTTTTATTTTATTTGAGACGAGTGTTAATGTTAATAAACCTCTTTTTCTAGGTACCTACCTTTATATTTTATGTGACGTCTAAAATCTTACCCTAGAGTCTACTGCCTCTATTGTTGACATAATAATAGACTCTTGAGTGGAAGTCAACCACTAGGCGAGGTTAACGCCAGAGGCGTTTTCTACCACCCAACCCTCAGAGCTCTGTTTTTATGTGGTCAAATTCTCAAATTAATGAGGATAAAATTCCATGCTTCGGCTGGGATCGAACCCACGCCCTCCTGTTTACCAGGCGATCGTCTTGACCACTGTGCCACCGAGAATAAAATACCGTGTCAAATGACCGATAATTTTTAAGGATAAAATTCCATGCCTCGGGTAAAAACGAGGGAACCATGAAATTGGATAGATGCAGACTGAAATGGAAATGAAAATAGTTTTCCACCCAAGTAAAATGGTAGAACTCGTTTTATTTTGAGTAGGAGAACGGAAATTTCGCTCCCCATGGACTCTGTGGAGTATAAACTTTTTTTTATTTTATTTGAGACGAGTGTTAATGTTAATAGACCTCTTTTTCTAGATGCCTTTATATTTTATGTGACGTCTAAAATCTTACCCTAGAGTCTACCCCCTCTATTGTTGACATAATAATAGACTCTTGAGTGGAAGTCAACCACTAGGCGAGGTTAACGCCAGAGGCGTTTTCTACCACCTAACCCTCAGAGCTCTGTTTTTATGTGTGTCAAATTCTCAAATTAATGAGGCTTCGGCTGGGATCGAACCCACGCCCTCCTGTTTACCAGGCGATCGTCTTGACCACTGCGCCACCGAGAATAAAATACCGTGTCAAATGACCGATAATTTTTAAGGATAAAATTCCATGCCTCGCCTTGGATCAAACCCACGCCCTCCTGTTTACCGGGCGAGCGTCTTGACCATTACACCACCGAGGCAGATTATGAGTGTCAGAGGATTTGTAATTATTGTGCAATCCCCCTCCCTCCATTATAAAACATGATCCTATATCAGTTAGTTATATCTGGCAAGAGATCTAACCTTGTGACTTGAGGACTCTAAGGCGAGCCGAACATTTCTTAAACTGGTTTTCTGGTTAATCAGAATCAGAATGACTGTCTGTATTTCTTGGTATCGATCTGTAGGTAGGTACCTGGATGTATTACTTATGGATATCTTTTACTGATCAAAATGGTTTAAAGTTGACTACCAAGAGTACCAAAACCTGTATCAGTTATATCTGGCAAGAGATCTAACCTTGTGACTTGAGGACTCTAAGGCGAGCCGAACATTTCTTAAACTGGTTTTCTGGCTTATCAGAATCAGAATGACTGTCTGTAATTCTTGGTATCGATCTGTAGGTAGGTACCTGGATGTATTACTTATGGATATCTTGTACTGATCAAAATGGTTTAAAGTTGACTACCAAGAGTACCAAGTAAAATGATAAAATACAATTAGAGCTAGTCTAGTTAGCGTCTGCCTTGTAAGCGCTAGGTCGCGTGTTCGATTACCGCCCGGGTCGAACTTTATCCTAAACAGATAAGTCTTCCTTCTCTCTGTGGTTTGGGGATGATGATACCTCAGCATCTACAGTTCCCTCTGTCAAACTTTTAGATAATTATAGGTATGTACCTCAGTCCATATCTCACCAAACTTGTACACCTGAGTTTTGGGGTTTGATTCGCGGCAAATTCTATATTTGGGAAGGCAAGATTTTAGATACATAAAATTTGGGGTTTGATTCGCGGCAAATTCTAATTTGGGAAGGTAAGATTTTAGACACATAAAATATATAGGTAGGTACCCACATAGAAAATAGGAGAAACACCTAATAGAAAGTAAAAAGGTCTATCAACTCTGAATGTCCTGGCACAACCGGACATTGGATTCATAACCAGTGGGACTGGGGTTCGAATCCCAACAACGCAACGGTATGAAGTACATGAAGGCCATTTAGGTACTACCTACTTAGATGAATCTCAAGAACTTTTTCTAAGAAATAAGTTAGACGGAGGGTTTGAGTATTTCAGGGTAAGCAATGGAGGAGTTGCAATTGGGAAAATATCATTAATAACAGGTCAATTCCTACGTAAAAAGTTGTAACTTTGAAACATCACCGCTTTTTCTAAGAAATAAGTTAGACGGAGGGTTTGAGTATTTCAGGGTAAGCAATGGAGGAGTTGCAATTGGGAAAATATCATTAATAAAAGGTCAATTCCTACGTAAAAAGTTGCAACTTTGAAACATCACCCAAGTAAGCGCAACTGATCTATTAAAATATAAGTAGGTACCTCTTTATATTCCTACTTTAAAAGCGAAAGCACATAATTTCAGCTTTAATTAGGAAAGTTTGAAGAGAAGAAAAACTTACTCGAAATCTTATAATAGGTACCTACCTATCCAAATATTTCATACCTAATAATGATGCCTAAAGTTATTTAGCTAAAAGCTAAGTAAGTACCTACACCTACATAGCGTTTGTTGCATAACAGGTGATGTGCAGGTAGCACTTAGGTAGGTACCTAATATACTTCGTAGGTCTATCAATTTTTCATACTTACATCCAGAATACATAATTATACATACCTAATATATAGGAGTAGGTAGATATTATAGGTAGCTACTTATCCTACGGGAAAGAAATAGCTTAGGAGCAACTACCTATGTACGTATCTACATTAAAAATTATAATAATAAAACAAGGTCTAAACTAAAGGAGCCCCCATGTTCTATGTTTACAATATTGAGTTTACGTGTCTATAGAAATAATGTTATTACAATACAATAATGTTATTGCAATGCACTTGCATATCGCATCAATACGTTGATTGCATTATGATTTCTTTTCACAGTCTTTGCTCGTATTTCTTGAGAAATTTCGAATTTCTTATTCTTCACAAATTCGCCTGAAATTTCTTTCATTATTTGCACAAAAAGAACAAATTCTAAGCACGTAGGTGTTAAGGCACCTACTAAATAGTGAAATTTATGAAGATGACGAACCTATACCTACAACCGATTTTTGCTAATATGATCAATTTTGTTGAGATACTCGTAGGTATCTACCAAGCTCTTCTATTTATTAGTCAAAGGGCAAAGGTAATTCTGAAATAACGAATATTGCCAAAGTGCTATATTTACCCACGAGCATTTATGCTATATTTACTTATCTAGGCTAAGATTATATTATTATTAGTCACTTTGCCAGTTTCAACTAATTTGTAGCCGTAAAGAAATGTGTTTTGTCCAACTTGACTGGGATGTTACTGGACGCCAGTATGGTAAGTACCTCTTCACAACTGCCAATATCTGGAGTGCCACCTGACCTCGTGTAATCCAGTCGTTAAATAGGAATAATTTCAAGATTTGCCTGGTCATGGTCAATATTGGTCATGTTGGGCATTTTATGAAATACCTAGGGATTTTATAAAATGTCGGATTATACCTATACGCAATGCCAGTAACATATACAAACATTACAAACTTCTTTCACAGTTTCCACACCAGTTTACATCCAAGCTCGACGTTGCTTAGCATAAGTGATGCATCCTGAGTCACGTGTCCATTGTACCGTTGTATAAAGCATAATGCGACTTCTACGATAGGAGTTCCTGACGAGGAATGCGTTACCTATTGATTGCATGGTGATAGCAGACCTATCCGTTGAACTGGCCATCAGGCAGATTTCCAGTGGTTCTCAACATTAAACCCTCTTAGAGGTTTAACTCATACTTGCGCCCGCACCTCTAAAAAGTGGATTAAGGTTCGATTATTATTATTATTTTTTTTCATCAAGTTTGAAAAAAAAAACTTTCTGATACCAATACCTACAATATCTTGCCATAGGTATACGTACCACTTAGCTAATTTTGCTCATAGGCTGTTGCCTGAAGGGAACATTACATTTCAATATTATTTCAACTCTCGGTAACCTTGTTGGTTTTCTAGTTTCCTTGTAGTTTGAAGTCTGGAATTCTGGATCCAATGATTCCAATGACAATCACATCGTCCCGAAAGCGAAGAGCGAAGGAAAATAGGATAGGAGAAAGCCAGCCGTTCCGAGAACGAACCTTATGCGTTCAGGATTCAGTTCACTTCACTGTCAGATGTAGCAGACTTTTTGCTGGTGGTTTTCTTGATGACTCTGCTTTTGTTAGACAGCTTGGCAAGTTTGGAAAAATGATTGGTACAGCCTCTGGTTTAAGACCCCATTTCTGACGGGGCATTGGTACACTGTTATTATTATCCCTTCAGGATAAAATCCGCACTGGGCGGAAATTGAACGGCCTAGCGCTTACAAGGCAGATGCGCCACGAATCAAGTTTTTTTTTTTTTTTTTTTTTTTTTTTTTTTTTTTTTTCAAGTTTGAAAAAAAAACTTTCTGATACCTATACCTACAATATCTTGCCATAGGTGTACCACTTAGCTAATTTTGCTCACAGGCTGTTGCCTGAAGGGAACATTTACATTTCAATATTATTTCAACTCTCGGTAACCTTGCTGGTTTCCTAGTTTCCTTGTAGTTTGAAGTCTGGAATTCTGGATCCAATGATTCCAATGACAATCACATCGTCCCGAAATCGAAGAGCGAAGGAAAACAGGATAGGAGAAAGCCAGCCGTTCCGAGAACGAACCTTATGCGTTCAGGATTCAATTCACTTCACTGTCAGATGTAGCAATTGTACTTGATTTTGAAATTCAACTTTGGAATTAACTTTTTGCTGGTGGTTTTCTTGATGACTCTGCTTTTGTTAGACAGCTTGGCAAGTTTGGAAAAATGGTTGGTACAGCCTCTGGTAAGACCCCATTTCTGGTGGGGCATTGGTACACTGTTCTTATCCCTTCAGGATAAAATCCGCACTGGGCGGAAATTGAACGGCCTAGCGCTTACAAGGCAGATGCGCCGCGAACCAACTAACTAGGCTGACCACGGGACTCTTTGATCAAAAATAAGAGAAGAAACATTCGAGACTTCCAAGAAGTTAGATAAGTTCTCAAATCAAGGAACCTCTAAACCAAAGAGTGAACCCAGAAGTGAAAGGTTTCTTCTGGTAAAGAAGAAATCGACCAGTCTAAAGACTCGAAGCCGTGTTAGTTGATTTATTTTTTTTTTTTTTTTTTTTTTTTTTTTTTTTTCATCAAGTTTGAAAAAAAAAACTTCTGATAGGTACCTATACCTACAATATCTTGCCATAGGTATACGTACCACTTAGCTAATTTTGCTCATAGCTAGGCTGTTGCCTGAAGGGAACATTACATTTCAACTCTCGGTAACCTTGTTGGTTTCCTAGTTTCCTTGTAGTTTGAAGTCTGGAATTCTGGATCCAATGACAATGACATCGTCCCGAAAGCGAAGAGCGAAGGAAAACAGGATAGGAGAAAGCCAGCCGTTCCAAGAACGAACCTTATGCGTTCAGGATTCAGTTCACTTCACTGTCAGATGTAGCAATTGTACTTGATTTTGAAATTCAACTTTAGAATTAACTTTTTGCTGGTGGTTTTCTTGATGACTCTGCTTTTGTTAGACAGCTTGGCAAGTTTGGAAAAATGGTTGGTACAGCCTCTGATGGTTTAAGACCCCATTTCTGACGGGACATTGATACACTGTTATTATCCCTTCAGGATAAAATCCGCACTGGGCGGAAATTGAACGGCCTAGCGCTTACAAGGCAGATGCGTCACGAACCAAGCTAACTAGGCTGACCACGGGACTCCTTGATCAAAAATAAGAGAAGAAATATCTCTTTCAAGAAGTTAGATAAGTTCGCCTTGTTCTGTTTTGACAGGTCTGAATAACATGGACATGGCTGCTCATCAGATGACGTACAACAGACCACCCGAATATTACTATGATGATACAACACATCAGCAAATGCCAGTATTACCCCAACCTCACAGTAATATTGTAAGTAAAATTGATACCTCAGTACTACCCCAGCCTCATAATAATATTGTAAATAAAATTACTAGGTACCTACTTACCCCAGCCTCACAATATTATTGTAAGTAAAATTGATACCTAGGTACTACCCCAACCTCACAATAATATTGTAAGTAAAATGGATACCTAGGTACTACCCCAGCCTCACAATAATATTGTAAGTATAAAATGTATACCATCTCGATTCCCGCCCGGGGCGGATTTTATCCTGAACGGATAAGGTTTGTTCTCGGAACGGCTGGCTTTCTCCTAACCTGTCTTCCTTCTCTGTTCGCTTTCATGGCGATAAGACCTTAGCAGTTACAGTTCCCTCTATCAAATCGCTTGAAAATAACAAGAAGAAGAAAACATCACCGAAGTAAGCGCAACTGATCTATTAAAATATAAGTAGGTACCTCTTTATATTCCTACTTTAAAAGCGAAAGCACATAATTTCAGCTTTAATTAGGAAAGTTTGAAGAGAAGAAAAACTTACTCGAAATCTTATAATAGGTACCTACCTATCCAAATATTTCATACCTAATAATGATGCCTAAAGTTATTTAGCTAAAAGATATGTAAGTACACCTACATAGCGTTTGTTGCATAATAGGTGATGTGTAGGTAGCACTTAGGTACCTACCTATACCTCGTAGATCACTATTAATTTATCATACCTACAGCGAGAACATGAGAGTCTGTAGATCTATATAGGTAGCTACTTATCCTACGGGAAAGAAATACCTACGTATTAGAGCAACACTACCTACGTATCTACATTAAAAATAATAATACTAAAACAAGGTCTAAACTAAAGGAGCCTCCATGTTCTATGTATACAATATTGAGTTTACGTGTCTATAGAAATATCTAATGATATTACAATACAAAATAAATAATGTTATTACAATGCACTTGCATATCGCATCAATACGTTGATTGCATTATGATTTCTTTTCACAGTCTGTGCTCGTATTTCTTGAGAAATTTCGAATTTCTTATTCTTCACAAATTCGCCTGAAATTTCTTTCATTATTTGCTCAAAAAGAACAAATTCTAAGCACGTAGGTGTTAAGGCACCTACTAAATAGTGAAATTTATGTAGATGACGAACCTATACCTACAACCGATTTTTACTTTTTGCTAATATGATCAATTTTGTTGAGATACTCGTAGGTACCAACCTCTTCTATTCATTAGTCAAAGGGCAAAGGTAATTCTGAAATAACGAATATTGCCAAAGTGCCATATTTACCCACGAGTATTTATACTTTCTAGACTAAGATTATATTATTATTAGTCACTTTGCCAGTTTCAACTAATTTGTAGCCGTAAAGAAATGTGTTTTGTCCAACTTGACTGGAATGTTACTGGACGCCAGTATGATAAGTACCTCTTCACAACTGCCAATATCTGGAGTGCCACCTGACCTCGTGTGTGATTATTTTGTTTTTATATTTATTTTGTACTTCAATCCTACTTTCAAATTAATGAATTAAATGAAATGTCATCTATATAACTCGCTATCGTACGGTCAATAATGTTCTAATTTATTTATTTTCAGTATGAACAGTAACAACAATGTCCCTTACAAGATGAACAACATGTCACCGTATAGTTTTGTACCGGCATATCAACATGTTGCCCCTGTACAGAATAGCGGTAAGTAAAACTAATAGCCAGCGTAGTTAGCTTGGTAGGTAGCACGTTTACATTGTAAGCCCTAGGTGACCAACCTCAATGATATAGTGGTTAGCGCGGTGGACTTCGAATCTGGAGGTTGGTGGTTCGAGTCCAAGGCAAGTCATAAAATTTAGCGTAGTGTATTAAGCGGTGAACATCATTTGTGACAAGCATTTATGCTTAAAATGATTAAAATTCCCTTTTCCCCTAGGTCGGGAATTCGATTTTCGCTCGGGGCGGATTTTATCCTGAACGGATAGGGTTCGTTTTATTATTTGTAATTCATCGAGTATATTTGTTTCAACTTGCCCCTTGTTCTCAACGGATAGGGTTCGTTTTATTATTTGTAATTCATCGAGTATATTTGTTTCAACTTGCCCCTTGTTCTCTTTTGACAGGTCTGAATAATATGGACATGGCAGCTCATCAGATGACGTACAACAGACCTCCCGAATATTACTATGATGATACAACACATCAGCAAATGCCAGTATTACCCCAACCTCACAGTAATATTGTGAGTAAAATTGATACCTAGGTACTACCCCAACCTCACAATAATATTTTAAGTAAAATTGATACCTCAGTACTACCCCAGCCTCATAATAATATTGTAAGTATAAAATGTATACCATCTCGATTCCCGCCCGGGGCGGATTTTATCCTGAACGGATAAGGTTTGGAACGGCTGTCTTTCTCCTATCCTGTCTTCCTTCTCTGTTCGCTTTCATGGCGATAAGACCTTAGCAGTTGCAGTTCCCTCTATCAAACCGCTTGAAAATAACAAAAAGAAGAAGAACACTACATTAGACGCATGTGGTCTGTGTCGTAGCATACCCATCCCGTAGTATGCCTCTCATCAGATGGGCGAGAAGAGACACAATACTTCTCATTTAGGTGCTGGGTGATTCATCGATTATATTTGTTTCAACTTGCCCCTTGTTCTGTTTTGACAGGTCTGAATAACATGGACATGGCTGCTCATCAGATGACGTACAACAGACCACCCGAATATTACTATGATGATACAACACATCAGCAAATGCCAGTATTACCCCAACCTCACAGTAATATTGTAAGTAAAATTGATACCTCAGTACTACCCCAGCCTCACAAAAATATTGTACGTATAAAATGTATACCATCTCGATTCCCGCCCGGGGCGGATTTTATCCTGAACGGATAAGGTTTGTTCTCGGAACGGCTGGCTTTCTCCTATCCTGTCTTCCTTCTCTGTTCGCTTTCATGGCGATAAGACCTTAGCAGTTACAGTTCCCTCTATCAAACCGCTTGAAAATAACAAGAAGAAGAAGAAGAAGAATAATATGTAATAATAATACTAATAACAATACCTAATAAAAAAAAAAGCTCAGACCACATTTCGTTTTATTATTTCAGATGGAACATGATCTTCCCCCTCCTCCCGAAGTTGTCAAGACGCCAGAATCTTCCTCTGTGAAAAAACAGGAGGCTGTTGTTGTACCCGTGATGTCTACTGTGTCTGTTATACCAATGTCTATGGAACATGATCTTCCCCCTCCTCCCGAAGTTGTCAAGACGCCAGAATCTTCCTCTGTGAAAAAACAGGAGGCTGTTGTGGCACCCGTAATGTCTACTATGTCTGTTGTACCAATGTCTTCTACCACAGCACACCCTCATCATAGGAAAGGTAAGAAACAATCCATTCAAGTGGATATTTTTAAAGAGGTTTGATAGATTGAACTGTAAACTTAGCAGGTCTTATCGTTCCGAAGCCGAAGAGAGAAGGATAGGATAGGAGAAAGTTGGAACATGATCTTCCCCCTCCTCCCGAAGTTGTCAAGACGCCAGAATCTTCCTCTGTGAAAAAACAGGAGGCTGTTGTGGCACCCGTGATGTCTACTATGTCTGTTGTACCAATGTCTACTACCACAGCACACCCTCATCATAGGAAAGGTAAGAAACAATCCATTCAAGTGGATATTTTTAATGAGGTTCGATAGATTGAACTGTAACTGCTAAGGTCTTATCGTCCCGAAGTCGAAGAGAGAAGGATAGGATAGGAGAAAGCCAGCCGTTCCGAGAACGAACCTTATCTGTGTAGGATAAAATCCTTCCCGGCGCGGGAATCAAACCCGTGAACTAGCACTTACAAGGCAGGCGCGCTACCTTCCAAACTAACTAGACTGGCCTTCTGTGTATTTAATATTCTGAATTCTATGGTTTTCTTTGGTTTCAGAGAAGCACAGTAAGAAACAACAAATGTCGACGGAGATTCTAATCAATTAAATAGGAATAATTTCAAGATTTGCCTGGTCAATATTGGTTATGTTGGGCATTTTATGAAATACCTAGGGATTTTATAAAATGCCGTATTAAACCTATACAGTGCCAGTAACATATACAAACATTACAAACTTCTTTCCCAGTTTCCACACCAGTTTACATCCAAGCTCGACGTTGCTTATCATAAGTGATGCATCCTGAGTCACGTGTCCATTGTACCGTTGTATAAAGCATAATGCGACCTCTATAGGAGTTCCTGACGAGGAACGCGTTACCTATTGATTGCATGGTGATAGCAGACCTATCGGTTGAACTGGCCATCAGGCAGATTTCTAGTGTTTCTCAACATTAAACCCTCTTAGAGGTTTAACTCATACTTGTGCCCGCAGCAAAAGTAAAGCTGTTTCCACACATAGTCGACGCCATCGATCGACAAGGTGAAGAAGTGAATCTATGTTGTCAAGGCAGTGTACGGTTTCCGTCGACGCTGATCGACCATCGTTCAACGGCATCGACTGTGTTTGGAAACACCTTTAAACCCTCGAAAATCTCTCTTTGCAGGTGTTTGGGAAGTGCCTTTGAACGCCCATTTCGTGCTTCGCTTTCGGGATGATGAGACCTCCAATGTTACAGTTCCCTCTAAAACTTGAAAAAAAAGGACATCAGATAAATCAGGTGCTCGCAAAACTTTCGGTGCACCCTTATGTCGAAATTTCCTTGCAGTTCAAGCACCCAAAGTGATTATTCCATCATGGTCACTCGTATTCAATAAGGAATCAATTCAGGATGGCCGTCGGCTACAATGTTCTAACACTGGTACCTATACCTGCACTAATTGCTTCATGTAGCATCAACGTCAGGTGTGCGAAGGTTGTTCCAATATTCGACATGACTTTCCCTTGTTCTTGTGCAGATAAAACATTGGTTCTGCTTAGACTCAAATGGAGGCGAGAGTATAATCTACACATCGAATAAACCCTACCAAGTACCAGTGCATTAGGTAGTACCTAACATATCTACAGTATCTATCTGTCATGCAATATTTGTATCACTAGGGTTCTGCGTTGATTAACGTTAACATTATCACTAGCTACCTTCTGCGTTGAAATTGGCAATGATGATGTGTTCGGGTAAAATCCTTAGGGGACAAAAGTACTGGGAGAAGAAGGTTTCTTTGAGAATGAATATATTCCCAACCTGCTCTCAGAAGAGGAGTTAAGAGTCCTCCAATTGGGATTTCCAAACTTTTCCAACAGATTCCACCGTCCGTCGGGTCCTATCAGTCGTGGACGACCGAGGTCCTCACAATTGCGCTGATGCTTTTAAAGCCAAGAACCGTTGGTTACGATCGAGTAAGGTGGAGTACACATCTATTACTGAAACTAATGTCCTTTCAAACCTCAAATTGTATTGTATGTTCTTTTCATATTCCAGGTTCCTGCCAGAAGGATAAATGAAAGGTTTCTTCTGGTAAAGAAGAAATCGACCAGTCTAAAGACTCGAAGCCGTGTTAGTTGAGTAAGAACTTCGTCGAGTGTCAGTATTACCCAGCGATGCTACTTTCCAGTAGTGTTAAGTGAATTAAATCGTAAAAAGCTCAAGTGAGATTATGTCTATCTTTAATAGAACATGTGGATTTTCAGTGATAACTGCCGTCATTTTTGTTAGTTTCCTAACCTTTGGTAAGAATCAGTTCCAGCAGTGTTCTTTTTATTCCAGCTCTTATCAGTAGTTTTTTAAAATCTAATGGATTATTATCCGTAGTGCGTATAGGTATTCTTTTCGTGGGATTGGCAGCTATCTTTTTTTTTTAAGTTACCTATAATCCATATATACCTACCTACCAGTCTATAGTATAGCAAAAAGATAGCACAGGTATCACAATGATCACATAGGTATTGACAAGAATCAATTCTCTACCCATTCTTCAACAAAATGTTTTAAGTTTGTTGGAAGTTCAAAGGACTAAGACGTATTGCGTATTGGGTATGTTGTGCAATTTCAACGAGATATTCAATTTCCATTGTAAAATATTGATATTAAACAAGGTGGTCGATATTTTCTAATCAATGCACACCTGTTAATAACTTTACCTTTAAGGACGTCAGACGTGGCAAACTTTGCTCACGTAAGACATCCCTATCTCAATGTATTTATCAGGTAGGTACGTGGATATTAGGTACCTATGCAGCTTATAAATGTGCTGGAGCTAAGGCTGAGATAGGTACATCTTTTCTTGAAATTCTAGCTTTATTTTTTTACATGCCTCTAAACTTTAAAATTTCTAAAATGATCCACTTTGCTCGGACCTTTACCTCATTCAAGATCACATGCCTAAATGCACTCATCATCAGTATCAATTCCATAAGGCTATACAGGTATAATTGTATGAACAAGGTCTATTCTATTCTATTCTCCTCATCTACATACCTACCTATATTCATTCAAGCCATCAGAAATCATATTGAGATCTATCTCATATTCTCATAATCTGATTGTCCAATCAACTTTCTCCTTGACCGCTTCCTATTTGGTTTCATAGATGAGTGCCCATCCCATCAGTCATCAACCACCAACAACCTTCTATTACCCGTACGCTAAGTAGGTAACACCTACCTATTACCTATAGGAAGGTACTTACCTACCAAGTTACCAGCTATAATAATACTAGGTTTGTACGAGTAAGTACCTACGTAATTATTCATATGTAGAAATTCTGAGAGGTAGCTAAATACCTACTTGCAAGCATATTAATAAGTAATTATGATTTTGTTTACCTTTCATTATTATAGGTAGATTTTGTACCTTCAAGTAGGTAAATATAGCAACTTTTAATTTATTATTAGGTTCGAAAACGTCCTTTCAAGCATTGTAGCTATTTTGCAGATAGGTAATATCAAAATATCTAATTAGCTATAAATGCTGTAATAATTATGAGTGATTTTTAGGTATATATCTACCTAGTACCTACCTACATCAGTTAGGTAGGTAGGCAGAGGCACCTACTTCCTCCCTTTTCACTAATTACCCATCTAATACTAGCTTGAATAAGTAGGTACCTGTTGATGGTCATTGGGGAAAGATGAAATTACGTAATTTTATTTCTCTCTGTTTCCATTTGTATGATGTCACTTGTCACCAACCACGCTTGATATCCGCTACTTTCTCCTTGACCGCTTCCTATTTGGTTTCATAGATGAGTGCCCATCCCATCAGTCATCAACCACCAACAACCTTCTATTACCCGTAGGTATTCTAAGTAGGTAACACCTACCTGTTACCTATAGGAAGGTACTTACCAAGTTAGGTACCAGCTATAATAATACTAGGTATGTATAAGTATATGTACGAGTAAGGACGTAATTATTCATATGTAGAAATTCTGAGAGGCAGGTAAATACCTACTTACTTGCAAGCATAATAATAAGTAATTGTGACTTTGTTTACCTTTCATTATTATAGGTAGATTTTGTACCTTCAAAGTAGGTAAATATAGCAACTTTTAATTATTAGGTTCGAGAACGTCCTTTCAAGCATTGTGACTAATTTATAGGTAATATCAAAATATCTAATTAGCTAGAAATGCTGTAATAATTATGAGTGATTTTGTTAGGTATATAATTATCTACCTAGTACCTACCTATATCAGTTAGGTAGGTAGGCAGCGGCACCTACTTCCTCCCTTTTCACTAATTACCAATCTAATACTAGCTTGAATAAGGTACCTGTTGATGGTCATTGGGGAAAGATGAAGTTACGTAATTTCTCTCTGTTTCCATTTGTATGATGTCACTTGTCACCAACCACGCTTGATATCCGCTATATCAGGCTCGTAAAACTCTATAAGGTATTCATGTAGGTACCTACGGGCTACAGGGGTGGATGTTGACTTACTCCAACACAAGTCAATCCCCTGTCGAAAAAGAGAATGGGGTAACTTCACAAAGTATGTTCCTAGGTCCTATGTAGCAAAATAAACTATACATGAGTTATTCTTACCACAGAAGATATTGTTACCAAAAGTAGTGAAGTTATTCAATAAACCACATCAATCAATAACCAGGTAGGTATTAGAATAGTACGATCAGTCTTTTTTATAGTGAACAAGAGATGAACATTCTATTGTGGTCTGCTAACAAAAAGATCCATCAACCTTCCTCATAAAGCATAATCGCTCAAAAAACACTCCGTGTTGAAAAACTAACGTCAAGAGTTGAAATAACCTAAAAAGTCGATAAGGATATCGATACACAAAAAGCCCACCTAGAGGCTCAAGTGTAGATGTCCATCTCACTCTGGCAGATGTTTTCCATCTCATTACTTCCTTCTTAGGTTCCTGTTGGAGGAAGCAACTAGGGAGCTTTACACTTGACATGCTTTTAATAATTTAATACGCAGATATTTGACTAGGGAAATGGGCACTGCACAAAACTCACGCATTACTCGTTTTTTCCGTCTTTTGACATTTTTTGGCCGCTGTTTGCTGTCAGCTCTACGGACTAAACGGTTAAAGATATTGAAAAGGGTATGTCACAACCACACCTAAATCCCCAGAGGTTTGACGGAGGGAACTGTAACAAAGGAGGTTTTATCGTCCCGAAATCGAAGAGAAAATAACTAGGACAGGATAGAAGAAAGTCAGCCTTTCCGGGAACGAACTTCATCGGTTTAGGATAAAGCTCGCACACGGCGGGAATCGAACCCACAACCTACCACTTACAGGGCAGCTACCTTCCAAGCTAACTAGGCTGGCAGGACAACATTAATTTGTAAATCGTTGTTTCTTGTTAGATTTGTTGTTGTTAAATTTGTTGTTATTTTAAACAAGCCTCCATTTTGACCTATTTTCCTTCCTCATAAATTTCCTATCTTATTGCTTTGGTTTATTTTCCCGTCTACCAGCATAGCCTCTTTTCTCCATTTTTCAGGACTATTTTTCTCTTTATTATTTTGCTTGTTCGAAACACATTTTCCGTTGCTCTTTTTACTTTCCTTATCCTATAGGAAGGAAAGGAATGTATTTTTCTTTGTTCAAATTTTTTTTCGTCCTCATTTCCTCTCTCGTTCATTTGTTTCTTATCACTAAAGGTCGTTATCTGCAATCAATACTTTCACTTTACCTTTTTTTATCTTCTGTTTTGACCTTCTTGTCTTTACATTGTCCAAACTTACTTTGCCTTATGGTTTTCGCCTGTTCGGCTTTATGTACACTCGAGGACGGAAAATTCGGAAGAGATTGCATTTTCATGCCTTTACTCTGACAGCCTTTTTGAATGGTTTGTAAAATTTCCGTTGTGTTGAACACGTTTATGAAGTTTCGTCAAAATCAGATCAACTATTCTGGAGTTATGGTGAAACAAACTAGCAGATAAGTCATACAGGTGAAAAGCTAAACCATCGCGTCGATTTGAAGAAACTAACTTCGTTCAATAATGAGGCACCAACAGATCTGGCCACCAGATGTGACAAGAGCTCCTGCACACTACCCTACTGTTTCTGCAGCAAAGATGGAACCATCATCCCTGGAGGTCTGGATGCAGAAGATGTAAGTGATGTTGTGGGAGGAGAATCAGGAGATGTCTTTCGTTAGCTCATTGAACTGTAATAACTGTATAGAATTCAGTCAACAAAAGAGATTTCACAAGGCCCAAATTTAAGTATTAAATTTCCGTAATGTTGAACACGTTTATGAAGTTTCGTCAAAATCAGATCAACTATTCTGGAGTTATGGTGAAACAAACTAGCAGATAGTCATACAGGTGAAAAGCTAAACCGTCGTGTCGATTTGAAGAAACTAACTTCGTTCAATAATAGTTATGGTGAAACAAACTAGCAGATAGTCATACAGGTGAAAAGCTAAACCGTCGTGTCGATTTGAAGAAACTAACTTCGTTCAATAATGGACCACTTAGTTCCTAAGGCCAGCCACTCACTATCAAGTAGACCTGATCAGGTGTAATTGTCAGGTCTACCGGATAGTTAGTGACTGGCCTACGTTTAAGTTTAGTCCTCCTAAGGCCAGCCACTCACTATCAGGTAGACCTGATCAGGTGTAATTGTCAGGTCTACCGGATAGTTAGTGACTGGCCTACGTTTAACTTCACCAACTCACCATGATCTCCCTTCTTCCTCACAGACACCCCAAATGATCCTGTTGACTTTCGACGGAGCTGTCAATCTAAACAACTACGATCACTACCAGAAGGTCTTCTCAGATTCCAGGAAGAACCCTAACGGGTGTCCCATGAAGGGGACGTTCTTCATCTCCCACGAGTACTCCGACTACAGTATGATCCAAAACTTGGCCAACCGCGGTCACGAGATCGGTGTGGAAACCATTTCGTAAGTGAACTTTGTAAGAAGGATGCCTTTTTAGCTCTTTATTTATTTTGGCAGAAATTTCGTCTGAAATGCACTGTAGTACCTCATAATATTTTCTGTTTCCCCCCAGACTACAAGACGGCCTTCAGGACAAAGGTTACGAGGCCAACCGCGGTCACGAGATCGGTGTGGAAACCATTTCGTAAGTGAACTTTGTAAGAAGGATGCCTTTTTAGCTCTTTATTTATTTTGACAGAAAATTCGTCTGAAATGCCCACCCCGGTACTACAGTGCATTTCTTCAGCTACCCCATAGGGAACTGATGGAAAATTATGGAGATCTTATACATTTTATAGGAGGAACAGATGCTAGATGAAGATTGGATACCTGGTGATGGTTATAGGAACAGACCCATAACTAAGTCACTTCAGACACTTGGTAGGTGAGTTAATGTGTTGAAGCAATTTGTCGATAGTGTACATATTTACATAATTAAAAGTTAGATAGAATATAGAATTCAGCGGAAGAATGATAAGTATAGATATACAAGATTTTCCAGCTGTAGAACAGCAGAAAAAGGTAATAATATGTATAATAATGATAATAATTTATTTTAATTGCCAGTACCTTGCGGTGTTTAAAACATGGACTTAAAATTAAAACTACGAGAAAAAAAATATATACCTAGGTATAAAAATTAAAAAAAACGTATATATATAAAAATATGAGACATTTTTACCTATGTAGGAAGGCTTACTATAGATTTAACAGGTACGAATATTAAGAGAGAAATAAAAATAAAAAAAAAAACATTATAATTATGTACTTAAAGAAAGACTTTGGCACTTGTTATCACAGAAATGAGAAAAAGAAAACGAAGAGGATCTCCCTTGTTATCCTTTGAACTCCCCCAAGGAATATGGTACCATTTCCAAGAGCTGGCCCTTCTTACGGTCAAGTGATAGAGACAGTTTTTCGTATCACAATTGAATGTCTTCAAGAAAAGCACCAACCCAACTAACAAATAATATTTTCTGTCTCCCCCAGACTACAAGACGGCCTTCAGGACAAAGGTTACGAGGAGTGGGTGGGTGAAATGATCGGAATGCGAGAGATCCTTCATCACTTTGCCAACATAACTCGCTCAGACATCGTGGGCATGAGGGCGCCATTCCTTCTGCCTGGAAGAAATACTCAGTTTGAGGTAAGTTTCAACTTTCACTCATGTCCTCTTGAGCCTCTTCAATCTTCTTTAAATTAAGAGATGGAGGGACATGAAATACGTGGAATGACATTTGGGATATGGAATTAGCCCATGTATTGTTTCTGAGCGTTTAACGAGTTTTAGAATCCCAATCTTTCCACGGTGAAATATTTGTCATCCCTCTCTCACGGGTACGGAACTACGGACAGCAATTGAGGGATTTTCAATGAATGGTAGGTACTACATCATTATTTTAGTATGCTCCAAATCAATAACAGGGTCCCTTGATATTCACAGGTTGTTGAGGACTTTGGTTTCATCTACGACAGCTCAGTGTCAGTTCCGGCCCTGAAATTCCCCGTCTGGCCCTACACATTGGATCACAAGATTCCTCACGAGTGTAAATCCGGCACTTGTCCCACCAAATCTTTCCCAGGTAAATTTAAATAGCTTTTGAGGGTTTTCATCCTCGAGAATTTAGTAAAGGTAAAGGATACACGGACTTTTAGTGTTTTCCGTGGACCTTTTATTTAGTCCATAAAGCGTGGGGGCTCTTTAACTTCATGCCGATGCCGTTTACGTAACGCATATCGTACAAATATCGGACAAGATTCGAGTTTTCAAACTCCAGATCCCCAGCTGACAATGCTGACAACCGACCACTCGATTACCGAGACTTTTCGGTCTTTTTGAACTATGTACTGACTTTTGTAGGATTTGAACAACCAATCACATCGCCAGATTTAAGTTATATTTCTCCTACCATAATGGCGGAACCATGATTTCATGTGACACATGAATCTGTCCGCAAAAGGTTAACTTCATGCCGATGCCGTTTACGTAACGCATATCGTAGAAATATCGGACAGGATTTGAGTTTTCAAACTCCAGATCCCCAGCTGACAATGCTGACAACCGACCACTCGATTACCGAGACTTTTCGGTCTTTTTGGACTATGTACTGATTTTTGTAGGATTTGAACAACCGATCACGTGTTATGGGAAATAACTAGGAAGAGAAGAGCAGCAAAAGTAAAGCTGTTTCCACACATAGTCGACGCCATCGATCGACAAGGTGACGAAGTGAATCTATGTTGTCAAGGCAGTGTACGTACGGTTTCCGTCGACGCTGATCGACCATCGTTCAACGGCGTCGACTGTGTTTGGAAACACCTTTAAACCCTCGAAAATCTCTCGTTGCAGGTGTTTGGGAAGTGCAGCAAAAGTAAAGCTGTTTCCACACATAGTCGACGCCATCGATCGACAAGGTGAAGAAGTGAATCTATGTTGTCAAGGCAGTGTACGTACGGTTTCCGTCGACGCTGATGGGCCATCGTTCAAAACACCTTTTTAAACCCTTGAAAATCTCTCTTTGCAGGTGTTTGGGAAGTACCTTTGAACGCCCATTTCGTAGAGTCGTACGAAGGTGGCCACTGCCCCTACTTGGACCAATGTGTTCTGCACAACCATGACTCAGATGAGGTCTTGGAGTGGCTCAAAGAAGATTTCAACAAATACTACACGTAAGTACATGAATGAGAACCTAGAAACTTACAATAATGAGAACCTAGAACCTACATTAATGAGAACCTATACTTTTTATTTTACGTACTCGTACGTGTTGCGTCAAAAAGAAAGCACAACTCAAATTCACCGTCAGAGTTGTTACTGATTCACAGCACAACTCCAGAATTTTCAATAGAATGAGTGCCTATTTCCTTACTAACCTATCCCTATTGATCTAGTTCTTCTTCGTTCAGACTTATGTGGCGTAGACCCACAGGTGGGCCAATAAATGGTACGTTTTTTAGGTGGGCGAATAAATGGTACACTTACCCTACTTCTGATTTTACGTACTCGTACATGTTGCGTCAAAAAGAAAACACAACTCAAATTTACTGTCAGAGTTGTTACTGATCCACAGCACAACTCCAGAATTTACAATAGAATGAGTGCCTATTTCCTTATTAACCTATCCCTATTGATCTATCTGCACAACCATGACTCAGATGAGGTCTTGGAGTGGCTCAAAGAAGATTTCAACAAATACTACACGTAAGTACATGAATGAGAACCTATAAACCTACAATAATGAGAACCTAGAACCTACATTAAACGAAAACCTATACCTACTTCTGATTTTACGTACTCGTACATGTTGCGTCAAAAAGAAAGCACAACTCAAATTCACCGTCAGAATTGTTACTGATCCACAGCACAACTCCAGAATTTTCAATAGAATGAGTGCCTATTTCCTTATTAACCTATCCCTATTGATCTAGTTCTTCTTCGTCATTTCAGTCAAAACAAAGCACCCTACATGATGCCATTCCACACCAACTGGTTCCAAATCAAAGAGCTGGAACAGGGACTACACAAGTTCTTGGACTGGGCTGCCCAAAAGTAAGTTATGTCTACGATTCATCCAATTTTAAGCTGTGTTTTGTCTACGCATACTCAACGCCGCGCCGTCGATCGACCGTCTGTGTGTGGATACAGCTTTCTCAAGTGATACTGCACAGAGCCTGATAAATATCTGGTCCTGGTGGTTAACTCCACCTAAGCACCCTACATGATGCCATTCCACACCAACTGGTTCCAAATCAAAGAGCTGGAACAGGGACTACACAAGTTCTTGGACTGGGCTGCTCAAAAGTAAGTTATGTCTAAGATTCATCCAATTTTAAGCTGTGTCTTGTCTACGCATACTCAACGCCGTGCCGTCGATCGACTGTCTGTGTGTGGATACAGCTTAAGAGAACATTTTTTCTCAAGTGATATTGCACAGAGCCTGATAAATATCTGGTCCTGGTGGTTAACTCCACCGAAGTTCTTGGACTGGGCTGCTCAAAAGTAAGTTATGTCTAAGATTCATCCAATTTTAAGCTGTGTCTTGTCTACGCATACTCAACGCCACGCCGTCGATCGACCTTCTGTGTGTCGATACAGCTTAAGAGAACATTTTTTCTCAAGTGATATTGCACATAGCCTGATAAATATCTGGTCCTGGTGGTTAGCTCCACCGATTTTCACCATGTTAGGGACCTATTTATTTTGGAAGCGTTCGTGAAAAGCCCTGTCCTGAGACTTTGCTTTGATTGTTGCAGATCTAGTATGTAGATACAAGGTAGCTTGATTAGCATATTCTACATTATTTATGAATGTAGCTTATTGTAGCTTGCCAGTAACCTTCAAATCTGTTGGTCCGATATAAATTTTGTTGTTATTTTGAAATGTCTACTTAGAAATTAGGTCATTCTCCCACATAGGTAGATATTATACTTTTTTACTTTCTATTTTTCTTTTCTTTGATTGTTGCAGATCTAGTATGTAGATACAAGGTAGCTTGATTAGCATATTCTACATTATTTATGAATGTAGCATATTGTAGCTTGCCCGTAACCTTCAAATCTGTTGGTCCGATATAAATTTTGTTGTTATTTTCTAATGTCGGGAACTTAGAAATTAGGTCATTCTCCCACATAGGCAGATATTATACTTTTTTTACTTTCTATTTTTCTTTCGTCAGGTGTGCGAAGGTTGTTCCAATATTCGACATGACTTTCCCTTGTTCTTGTGCAGATAAAACATTGGTTCTGCTTAGACTCAAATTGAGGCGAGAGTATGATCTACACATCGAATAAACCCTACCAAGTAGCAGTGCATTGGGTAGTACCTAACATATCTACAGTATCTATCTGTCATGCAATATTTGTATAAGGAGAAAAGCTCTTCCGATCTTCTGAAGGAGATAAAAACGCTCTTTCCTCCAACAGTTAGGTACTATCTACTATTATTTTTGATCAAATTCTCAAATTAAATTAGAACAAGATCAAATTTCTCGGCAGGGAATGTACCCACAAACTCCAGTTTACCAGGCGAGAGTCTTGACCACTACACCAACGCAGGTCATGTCGTTGAATAACGAGTTTCACAGTCCATTTATAAAATTCTTAGTAGAACTTTAAGACCTATTCCACTTACCACTGAAGACCAAGTCTCGTGTCTGACTAACAGACTGGTTTTGTGGTCACGTGTGATTTCATATCACGTTTTACAATAGGTATCGATTACTTTCTCAAATCATGATAAGAGCCAATCAATATTCTCACCTTAGCCAGCGCGCACTGTAAGCGCGCTACCTTGTGAGCGCTAGGCCGTGGATTCGATTCCTGCCCGGAGAGAACAGTATCTTAAACAGCTTAGGTTCGTTCACAGAACGGTTGGCTTTCTCCTATCCTGTCCTCCTCTCTTCGCTTTCGGGATGATGAGACCTCCAATGTTACAGTTCCTTCTAAAACTTGAAAAAAAAAGGACATCAGATAAATCAGGTGCTCGCATAACTTTCGGTGCACCCTTATGTCAAAATTTCCTTGCAGTTCAAGCACCCAAAGTGATTATTCCATCATGGTCACTCGTATTCAATAAGGAATCAATTTAGGATGGCCGTCGGCTACAATGTTCAAACACTGGTATACCTGCACTAATTGCTTCATGTATCATGTAGCATCAACGTCAGGTGTGCGAAGGTTGTTCCAATATTCGACATGACTTTCCCTTGTTCTTGTGCAGATAAAACATTGGTTCTGCTCAGGACTCAATTGGAGGCGAGAGTATGATCTACACATCGAATAAGCCCTACCAAGTACCAGTGCATTGGGTAGTACCTAACATATCTACAGTATCTATCTATCATGCAATATTTGTATCACTAGGGTTCTGCGTTGATTAACGTTAACATTAGGTATCACTAGCTACCTTCTGCGTTGAAATTGGCAATGATGATGTGTTCGGGTAAAATCCTTAGAGGACAAAAGTACTGGGAGAAGAAGGTTTCTTTGAGAATGAATATATTCCCCACCTGCTCTCAGAAGAGGAGTTAAGAGTCCTCCAATTGGGACTTCCAAACTTTTCCAACAGATTCCACCGTCCGTCCTACGGGTCCTATCAGTCGTGGACGACCGAGGTCCTCACAATTGCGCTGATGTTTTTAAAGCCAAGAACCGTTGGTTACGATTGATCACAGTTTTCATCGTGGGGAAAAAGCGTGGTATCCGCTCACGTGAAACTGAAATTTTATTATTTTGAAAAGAATAAAATTTAATACGAAATTTTCTCGAAAGAAAAACCCCGTGTTGTTTTTTCGACCGTTTCTCTTTTATTTTTGTCGAGTGTTCTTTCGCTTTTTTAGTGATTTTCTACCAGACTATCATCAGGTAAGTGTTGAGTTTCCCCTTGTGTGTATATGATTTTAAATGTACCTACATAATTACATATAAAGATAGAAGGGTATTTACCGATTTTTCAAAGATAAAAATATGGTCTCTTCTGAGGAAAAGTTCGCATATCCCTGATTGTAGGTAGGTAACTGTTTCCTGTTTGTCCTACGAAAGATCATTGATTGTGCTCTACAGAGTTCTGATAGGTTGACTTATTCATTCAGCACATGCCAGGTTGCCAGAATAGTAACAGGCGAAATCAAGCGTTTCCCCTTGTGTGTATATGATTTTAAATGTACCTACATAATTACATATAAAGATAGAAGGGTATTTACCGATTTTTCAAAGATAAAATGGTCTCTTCCGAGGAAAAGTTCTTCAGTAACAGGCGAAATCAAGCGTGCGAATGCGAATGCCAAGAGTTCGAAGCTCCTTCCGGCCTATATTAACACAAAATAGAGATTCATATTAAGAAATAACATTTACTCTAAATCGACGTCGACCGACGGCCGTCGACTATGTGTGGACGCAGCTTAATGACTTATTTATTTGTTGGTACATCTAGCTGATAAAACAAGGTATATTCTATTCTAGTACTTGAGAGAACATTATAGAAAGGTTAACATAAAAGTGCATCCTGGGTGCCACCCAGACAAAACCAGCGTGTCCTCAAAATGTCATTGAATGTCACACGCAAACATGACATGTTATGAGTGTCATGACACATTGCATCAAATATTGTGCTGACAGTCATCCGGGTATTAATGTTAACCTCTATGTCCTTCATCTCTTCTTGACACTGACAATGGATCTCTAATCCCTCATTCTTGTCTACCTGTCCACCACTCCTACATAACTGTGCTATTTTATTATTATTATTATTATTATTTATTTATTTATTTATTTATTTATTTATTTATTTATTTATTTATTTTTTTTTTTGAGGTTTGATAGAAGGAACTGTAACTGCTAAGGTCTTATCGTCCCGAAACGGAAAAGAGAAGCGCGTCTTCCTCGTAAGCGCTGGGACGCGGGTTCGATACAGTTCCCTCTATCAAACTTCTATAAAAAGTGGGTTTACCCGATTATCAAACATAAGGTTGATGGGGATCAAAGCCACCTTGCAATTGTGGGTTGAAATGACATTGTGATACAGTTCCCTCTATCAAACAGTCAAACTTCTATAAAAAGTTTGCTTACCCGATTATCAAACATAAGGTTGATGGGGATCAAAGCCACCTTGCAATTGTGGGTCGAAATGACATTGTACCAGTCGAAAAAAGCCGCAAAAATTATTCCTAGATTCATCGGATTAACCTCAGTAAGGTGAATGCCCCTGAAAGTTATTCAAAAGTCTAATTGCTGATATTATCTGCACTTTTTTTTCTGAAAAGCTCGCGATGGCTGAACGTGATAGATATATGGCGATAGTGATAGATGGTACCAAATTCAATTGAAATAAAATAAGCTTTAGGACAATCTATCCCCCGCCTTTCTTCTCCCTCGACTTTTTTTTAAATCAAAAATTAGTTCAATATGAACGTACCTAGGTAGATAAAATGAAAGCGATGGTTTTCAATTTAATAAAATAAAAGGTGCTCTCTGTGGACAGATGAACGGATAGTAAAGTTAGCTACTGATCACCATCCGTCATCCGATAAAATAATTAATCTAGGTCTAAGGTAGATGTTTAGGAATCCACAACTAAGACCTCTTTGAGGCTTAGGTGTGGGAGCAAACAGCCCTAAAAGTTGGCTACTGCTACTGATTCCATAATGAGAGCCACGATACTTCCCATTTACCTGCTGAATCAACAACGTCGCGTCACGTCAACTTTGGGAATCCGTGACCCACTGCATGGCAAGCAAGAGCATTACCACTGGACCAACCATTTCTAACGTCTCCTTACCTCATGTCTAATAAGAACCCATCTTTTCTGGTTTCAGTGCGTAGATCACCATCCGTACGTAAGTCTGTGTCCATCTGGACTCTACTTTGACGACATCAAGAAACTCTGTACGTTCAAGAACGAAGCAAGATGTGGACCTTTGCCAACTAGTAAGTGACGGAATCTCTTAGGTCAGCCACTCACTATCAGGTAGACCTGATCAGATCCGCCTGCCAGCTCTACCTGATTGTGTGTGCTCATCAGGTATCAGATAGACTTGACAGGGAGGGCTTCCCATATCCTTGAGAAATATTAAAGACAGAAAGACCGAAGTTTTGATGTGGACCTTTGCCAACTAGTAAGTGACGGAATCTCTTAGGTCAGCCACTCACTATCAGGTAGAACTGATCAGATCCGCCTGCCAGCTCTACCCGATTGTGTGTGCTCATCAGGTAGACCTGACAGGGAGGGCCTCCCATATCCTTGAGATATTAAAGACAGAAGGACCGAAGTTTGCTTTCTATTTCTGGTGATCTTAGCTCATCCACGTGCGGTAGCTACAGTATGTAATATGTATAAGTTGTATGGGCAATTTTATTAATAACTTCCGTAGGCAGGTAAAAAGTAATGAAATAGCATCCTGTATATTAACAAAGCGAAGGTATCCTGAGCTTTATTAGAAGCATTCTCTCCTTGTGATTAATGGTATAAGTTGTATGGGCAATTTTATTAATAACTTCCGTAGGCAGGTAAAAAGTAATGAAATAGCATCCTGTATATTAACAAAGCGAAGTTATCCTGAGCTTTATTAGAAGCATTCTCTCCTTGTGATTAATCAGCGTTCCTACGTAATCTTTAAGGAAGATTTATCATAAATTATTAACCATCGTTATGAAAACACGAGATTTAAACGAAACACAAGTAGATGTTTAACCAACATTTTATATGGACCCATGAATAATTCTGAAGGAGATAGGGAAAAGAATGCAAGGAGCATGTCCTTCAAATTAGATCATGACTTCAGGAGAAAATACAGGTCAGAGGAGTCCTAAAAATAGATCCATTAAGGTCCGGGGCCACAAAGTGAGTTTAAACTCGGGTTGGAGTTCTCTTCTCGTCACTATCAAAATGTCTTTTTACTAGAAAAAAGAGCAAATGAAGTGAGTCCTTTGTTTTACTCGACATTTTTTTTCCAACAGTGAAGAAAATTCCATGTACCTAGGTAAGTATTGGTATTTTTTGGCTCCATTGCCTTTGGGGTTTTGGGATTTAATTTTTCTGAGAAATGCCTACATTTACCTGATACATACGAGTATAGATATGTAGATATGCTACTCCCTACTTATATCTTTGTATTGGGATCTCCATCATGCTGGAGCTATTGTTTTTCATACCCATTGCCCCATCCCACTACAAAACGCTATACAAAAGTTTGTATAGGCTACCAAGGTACGTAAATATAATCGCAGCATTTTTTTAATCAATAGGTGCTGGGTATTAGGCTACAATATCGAGGGCTTAAAAAGTCGTTAAACCTATTTTGAATAATAATAAAATTAAAAAGGAGAAGGAAGTGAGCCCTTGGAGCCGGCGAAAAATGAGTCCTAAACCGACCTAAATCTCATTGTCACCAAAGAACAACCGCAAAAGTTTAACTCTGTAATATCAAAAACATAAATTGGAAGTTTGTCCTATTTGAAGATGGGAAGTGAGCCCTTGGAGCCGGCGAAAAATGAGTCCTAAACCGACCTAAATCTCATTGTCACCAAAGAACAACCGCAAAAGTGTAACTCGGTAATATCGAAAACATAAATTGGAAGTTTGTCCTATTTGAAGATGACAAGATATATCAGGGATAAAATGTTATTTTGTGGAGAAAAAGCCCTTACATCTTTCTTGAGGAGTTTAGGATTACCCAACATGAAAAAGACTGAGGAAAATTGGTGTTTCCGTCTTACAACTCCCGTTTTTCGGCGGATAGTTTTCGGCAAGTACCAGAGGAGTTTAGGATTACCCAACATGAAAAAGACTGAGGAAAATTGGTGTTTCCGTCTTACAAAAAATTTCAACTCCCGTTTTTCGGCGGGTAGTTTTCGGCAAGTACCTGATATGACTGATATCTGATATGAAATTCATGTGAAAGAAATCTACCTATATCCTAGTAAAATTTGATTCACTGTGAGAATATCCCTTTCTGTGCAATATGCACTAGACTAGAGTAGTTAAAGGTATCTTATGCCCTCACTCGACACCTAGGTTGAGAATATTGATAGGTGGAGCCAGAAGTTCTTATATCCATCACAGTTTTCATCGTGGGGAAAAAGCGTGGTATCCGCTCACGTGAAACTGAAATTTTATTATTTTGAAAAGAATAAAATTTAATACGAAATTTTCTCGAAAGAAAAACCCCGTGTTGTTTTTTCGACCGTTTCTCTTTTATTTTTGTCGAGTGTTCTTTCGCTTTTTTAGTGATTTTCTACCAGACTATCATCAGGTAAGTGTTGAGTTTCCCCTTGTGTGTATATGATTTTAAATGTACCTACATAATTACATATAAAGATAGAATGGTATTTACCGATTTTTCAAAGATAAAATGGTCTCTTCCGAGGAAAAGTTCGCATATCCCTGATTGTAGGTAGGTAACTGTTTCCTGTTTGTGCTACGAAAGATCATTGATTGTGCTCTACAGAGTTCTGATAGGTCGACTTATTCGTTCAGCACATGCCAGGTTGCCAGAATCTTCAGTAACATGCGAAATCAAGCGTGCGAATGCCAAGAGTTCGAAGCTCCTTCCAGCCTATATTAACACAAAATAGAGATTCATATTAAGAAATAACATTTACTTAATTGAACAAAATTGAATGTCATGTCGTCCTGGTCCGAACTTACTCTTGACCATCACAAATCTCTAAATCGACGTCGATCGACGGCCGTCGACTATGTGTGGACGCAGCTAATCTATTTATTTGTTGGTACATCTAGCTGACAGTATAAAACAAGGTATATTCTATTCTAGCACTTGAGAGAACATTATAGAAAGGTTAAAATAAAAGTGCATCCTGGGTGCCACCCAGACAAAACCAGCGTGTCCTCAAAATGTCATTGAATGTCACACGCAAACATGACATGTTATGAGTGTCATGACACATTGCATCAAATATTGTGCTGACAGTCATCCGGGTATTAATGTTAACCTCTATGTCCTTCATCTCTTCTTGACACTGACAATGGATCTCTTAAGCCATCATTCTTGTCTACCTGTCCACCACTCCTACATAACTGTGCTATTTTTTTATTTTATTTTATTTATTTATTTTTTATTTTATTTTTTTATTTATTTATTTATTTTGAGGTTTGATAGAAGGAACTGTAACTGTTAAGGTCTTATCGTCCCGAAATGGAAAAGAGAAGCGCGTCTTCCTCGCGTAAGCGCTGGACGCGGGTTCGATACAGTTCCGTCTGCATAAATTTGGGACAGATGAAGTCGCTTCTTTTTTTGTTCGCAATGGTTCCTATTTTTAGATTTTTTCTTTCGAGACAAAAAAATTCAAAACATGATCGTCATCTTTACATCAGCCGTTACTTCTAATATCCATTTTCCATGTACCTAGTTATAATTAAGTGCGCATCGTAGATAAATAGTGCCTATAACTTCATGCTGTAGGTAAATAGGTAAGGTACCTATGTATTTAGTATTTAATCATCATCAAAGGTCCTAAAGTCCTGAACTTTCTAGGAAATGTTGTGAAAAAAAAACTCGAGTTTTTCATGGCTTCAAAGTGACCTTTGTTTTAAAAATAACCAAGTTTTATTTTCGTAGGTAAATGTATGAAAGGAAAATGTGCAACCCTAGTCTAAAATTACGTCACTCCTCTTTGAAAGAAATTTCAGACATGAAGAATTTAGTATCTCAGATAATTCTGGTGTCTTGCTGTTTGGTTCTGTGTCATTCTGCATTGTGGCGAAGACCGGGATGTCACAAAGTTGGTAAGTGCTTAGACGAAGACAGCACTTTCTCATTACATTGTATCAGATTTCTTATACGTAGGTATTATTAGAAAGTAAAAATAAAACGACCAATAATTCTTGATACTTAAGTGGTGGTGAAAAAAAGTTCTGTTGTTTTACGTGAAAAAGAAGTTTTTTACTCACTATTATTTATGTAGGTTCGTACCTACCTACACTTATTCCTACCAAATAACATTGGCGTCAAAGTACCTAGACGGTCATTAGTTACTCTGGTGTCAAAGTCAGCTAGAAACAAAAGTTGTTTACAAAAATTGTGAAGAAAGAAGTAGGAAAAAAGAAAAGGAATTTTATTAAATTTTAATTGTGTTGAGCATTATGAATGCCTCTATAAATTATATGACTTCGCATGGAATGCAACCAACAACCTACAGATCCGAAGTCCATTACTAATTAAACCAATTAAATAATTTATTCAATACCCTCCTGGATTATGCTAGATTTTTGTCCTTAGATTCCAAACTCAGGAAGGTAGGTAGGTACGTTTTTTTTTTTTTTATCCATCGAATTCAGTGAAACCGGATTCAACTACCTATCTGGATAGCATCAGGAAATTGAAATTTTTATTAGGTATGTAGGTATACGAGTATGTAGGTAGGTACTTTGTTCGCAATATTGTAGCACATTTTATATTTTTCTAATCATTCTACCTAGGTACATCAAAACTGTTCGAGCTCTTATGATTGTCATAGATTACAAATTAATGTTATAATACCGATAAAAATGATAAAATATCAATACCTAACTACCTATAATACAAGGTGTCCTAAAATGTAGGTATGTATTTTTTAGGTCTTTCCCGGAACCAATTCGGAATAAACTCAAAACACTCAATTCTTTGTTTTAGTTGCTGTTATTCCTGTGGTACTCATTTAAGTTGACCTGTGTTACATACTTTTGACCCTTAAGACAAATGACATAGGAAAATTCAAGATTTACTTGCTTTTGCGTTCGTTCCCATTGCAGTTCAAACTGTGTCCTTGGCAAGCCCAATTCAAGCGGAAAAACCTAGAAAGCATAAATTCTGGGACACCCTTTACTCCGACGTAACTTAGTTTTGTATTCGATACTATAAGTAGATACACAGTAGAAGTATCTACATTCTACATAGGATAAATAATACAATCTAAATGTGTATGTAAACTGAAATAACTGAATGTCATAAGCATAATCATGTTGACAAAACATCTGGAATAACAAATGCCACTTCTGTATCATACTTGTATTATTCTCACGTGTTGTCATATCATTAAAAGTTGACCGAGTGCGTTGTACAAGTTAAAATTGATTTGTTCTATTTGGGCAATATATGGGAAGGGATAACGGAGAAATGTTGGAAGAAGGGAGCATAATATGTATAAAATGGGATAGAACATGAAGGGTTAGCATTAAGGGATGTTTTGAGAAAGGAGCATAAGTTATTGTAAAAGGAGCATAAGTTATTGTAGTTAGCAAGAAATGTTTTGAGAAAGGAGCGTGAGTTCTGTTATTGTAAAATGGGATAAGTTAGCATTAACAATTTTTTTGAGAAACGAGCATTTTATGTTCCTTATTGTAAAATGAGATAAGATAGCATTCAGGAATGTTTTGAAAAAGGAGCATAACATTACAAATTTTCATCAGTAACTGGGTTTCTTCAAATTAAATTGATCCCAAGGGCAAGGTAATGCCTAAACCCTTGACAAATGGAGTGTGCTTGAAAGCATGTGATGTGTTCCAATCCAATCGACCCCAATAAGTTATTGTAAAATGGGATAAGATAGGTACCTAGCATTTAGGAATGTTAGAATCCGGAGAATATGGACGGAACTGTGGAAACGCTTTTAGATTTCCAATTAAAAATTAAAACCCGTCCTTCAAAGAGTTGAAATTACAACTTATCAAACCCCTGCATCAAAAATACGACCACTTTTATTAGTGTCTTTGCTATCTATCTGATTTATATTTAAATTAATGGAAACATAGGACATGCATACACAATTTCATTATCTTTATACACAAAAGGCTCACTCAGATGCTTAGATGTAGGGGCAAACAGTCCTAAAAGATGGGTTAAGGCTGGAAAAAATCTAGAATATGGGAGCATAGAACATGGGAGCATAGAACAGAAAAAAGATTCAGCAAAATAAGAAACTTGTATTTCGCAGGTACAGAAAATCATGAGAAAACTCAATATTTCCTCTACAATTTTTCACGTGGAATAGTGCTTTTATTCTCTTTCACTTTAGATGCTTTTCTTCTTCCTCTGATTGTATCGCATTGTCTTTCAGGCCTGACGTGTGGTTTGTCACAATCACTCAAGCACTAACTTGGATGACCAACCCAAAGTCAAGCAAAGAACTCCTCAACTATGACGCTTGGAAGTGCGCCAAATCAGAAACCGCACCTCTCGAAGCCTGCAACCTGCCCAACAAATGTGCACTGGGCTTCAGACCTCCAGAGGCCAACATCTCTGCTACCAGGTAAGAAAGAGGACCACCTCTGATATTGAGTGGAGAGCAGTGACTCTTGATTCTCAAAGGTGTTGGGTTTAAACCCTAACCGGGGTGGAATCTTTCTGACAAAATGTTTCCGTTCCTAGGTAGGAATGGTTGCAAAATGATGTTCCTCAAGTCACAAGTTTTTGAAAGTAGTGCGACTGCGAAAGCGGTTCCGAGGTAGGTAGGCATGTAGGTAGGCACATTAAAAAAGAAAAAAAATAGGGACAGACGTTGGTAAAAATAGCAGTATCCAACTACCTCGTTTGTAACAAAAAGAGTCTAAAACTGGTTGGTAGGTACCTAGATACCTACACAGTCAGAGTCAGTATCTTTTACAACAGTTCGGTAGGTAGGTAGGTAGCTACTCCGCCGATATGCGTCCGATTATTGATCTTGACCTCCAGAGGCCAACATCTCTGCTACCAGGTAAGAAAGAGGCCCACCTCTGATATTGAGTGGAGAGCAGTGACTCTCGATTCTCAAAGGTGTTGGGTTTAAATTCTAACCGGGGTGGAATGACAAAATGTTTCCGTTCCTAGATAGGAATGGTTGCAAAATGATGTTCCGTAAGTCACAAGTTTTTAAAAGTAGTGCGAAAGCGGTTCCGAGGTAGGTAGGCATAGAGGTAGGTACATTAAAAAGAAAAAAAAATAGGGACAGACGTTAGTTAAAAATAGCAGTATCCAACTACCCCGTTTGTAACAAAAAGAGTCTAAAACTGGTTGGTAGGTACCTAGATACCTACACGGTCAGAGTCAGTATCTTTTACAACAGTTCGGTAGGTAGGTAGCTACTCCGCCGATATGCGTCCGATTATTGATCTTATGACTGCGTCCGCAAGGAACAGTAATGTTCCCCAATCTTCACTAATTATTTCATCCCTGATCTCTCTCCCTATCCACAGGTATCTGACCACATGTCGGGAGTGCCCGCGCAAGTACCCGTGGCTGGGAGACTCAGAAGGAACCGGCATTGCCGGACGAGACGTGTACAATCCGGAAATTCAGAGGAGAAGGAAGTGAGCCCTTGGAGCCGGCGAAAAATGAGTCCTAAACCGACCTAAATCTCATTGTCACCAAAGAACAACCGCAAAAGTGTAACTCTGTAATATCGAAAACATAAATTGGAAGTTTGTCCTATTTGAAGATGACAAGATATATCAGGAATAAAATGTTATTTTGTGGAGAAAAAGCCCTTACATCATTCTTGAGGAGTTTAAAAAACGTAAGCCTAACATGAAATACTCGTACCTCCCTATGAGAATATTACTATCGCCACGAGTTACATAAAATAAAGACCATACTATGTAGATAGCTACCAGACCCAGAGAATACCTCGTGGTTTATCATTTCTAAATAAACCAGAGGACCCACTACTTTTCTCGTGGTAATTTACACCCCTCTACTAGGGTTTTCATGAGTTATATAGTCCACTACATATTTTAATAGTCAGGTAAGCCAAAAGTGCGTAGGTTGATAACTTTTGGTTGAATTGAATTGCATCCATCAGTGTTATTAGATACCTATTAGAAATTAGATGCAATCACATACGAGTAAATAGTAAAATATGTAGATGGGGGCGAAGAGTAGATATATACCTTACCTACATACCTATTAGATACCTTATTATGTGGATGGGAAGTGTAGGTGTTCTAGATCACATCCTTATTCAGAGGAAAGTTTATCAAAGTGAGCGGTGCAAGAAGGAGATAAAAACTGAAACTGCACCAGGAAAGTTTCCAAATATTTCATAACTATTCTCATAACACAGAAAGTTTTGCAATTATTTCTCGAAACTATTCGTCTCAATCTAAAAGACAATTAATTGACAAAAACAGGCTGGTTTTTATCACCTGGAATATTTTTTAGTATCATTATTTTTATCGGTGTGGATGTGATGTTGATTAAAAGTTGGTTTTGACTATCAGTAGGCTAGCAATGGCGTACCTACTAACTCCTAGGAGAGGGAGGAATGGTAAAGTGAACCTGTTTTGGTTCTCAACATTATTGAGATAGTCTAGCATTTTTATTTGTCAAAAAAGAAGAAAAAAAACTACCTACCTAATAGGTAGAGGGACATAAACATTTGAAGAAAAAAATCAGACAGGTTTTCCTTCTTTTACCCTCAGACACATTTTATTCAGATTCAGATTCAGATAGAGATTTCCCATTTGCTCTCCACATCTTCTCGGATGTCAAAATAAAGTTCAAAGGATAAGAGGGAAAAAATATGGAACACGAAGTAAAAACTCGACATTTTTTATTGTAAAAGACAAAAGAACCATTAAAAAAGCATAATGAAATTAAAAGGGAGATAACTGAAGATGGGTATTTCATGCATAATTCTGTGACAACTGAAGATTCTGAAGGTACGAATATTTCTCTGACGGCTGCAATGTCACAGAAATGTGTTTTTACACAAGTGTTTATGAACATTGAATTTCTAATTGACTTGGCAGAATAATGGGGTACTTGAGGAGAGGACTTCCAGACTTCTATTTTTACAAAAACAATATTGGCGCTTTATAGGTAGTGTAGGTAACAGACCTATTCTTAAAAATAATAATAATTTCATATTTTATTAATAAAAAAAATACCTCACTTTAATAAATACAAATAGGTAAATAATAATAAAAAAAAATCCTCTCTGCCTACCACAAATAACTAGGTACCTACATTATTTTGTTGTTTCAAGCTGATTTGCAGAACTGAAATACAATGCATCGAAATTTTCACACTTGTCTTTATGGGCTGAGATATCTTAGGTATATGTATATAAACGTAAACAAGGTATAGAAGGGGTTTATTATTTCTTCAATAATAAAAAAAAAACTTTGTAGGTAGGTACCTACATAAAAAGAAAACGGGGACGTTTTCCAGCTACTTTTCTTAAACATATAAATATGTATACCTACGTTTTATGTAAGTATTATCCACACATACCTATGTGTAGATTGTGTAGCTTATACAGGAGGTAAAAACTTAATAGGTAGAGAAAACACATAAAAGGAAGTTACCCACGTAAATAATGTAAAGATTTAATCCCTCTACATAGTTTACCAAGTCGTAGGATTACGAACTCAAGGGTGACTATGAAATCCACTCTGCGGGATTAGGGCACTTAAAAGATCTCATTTGGAGACAACGAAAGCTGTTTAGTGTTTATAGTTGTATACCTACCTAGGTAGGTATGTAACCAACGTCACTGGTGTAAAGATTTAATCCCTCTACATAGTTTACCAAGTCGTAGGATTACGAACTCAAGGGTGACTATGAAATCCACTCTGCGGGATTAGGACACTTAAAAGATCTCATTTGGAGACAACGAAAGCTGTTTATAGTTGTATACCTACCTAAGTAGGTATGTAACCAACGTCAGTGGTGTTGTAGTGGTTAGCGCGGTAGATTCTGGATCTGGAGGTTGGTGGTTCAAGTCCAAGTCAAGTCATAAAATTCAGCGTAGTGTAACGTTTGTGACAAGCATTTATGCTGCACACGGTAAAAAAAAAAAATTCTCTTCTACCTAGTAGCTTACAAGGTAGACATATGCTACCTTCTGAGGCTAAGCTAACTAGGCTGGCTTGAAGTGGCTAGGCTCGTGTTACTTCCACAACAAAAGACAAAGTGCCTCAAATCTATGCATTGGGCAGCTAAGAAGAGGAGCACAAACTTTATAGGTAATAATGTAGAGCTCAGAATAGGTATTAAATGAATTATTTTTCAAAAATAATAATCATAATGAATATTTCGAATATTAAATGGAAAATGGCACAGCACACTCTCATTCGGAGACATAACTTTTTATCACGGGATTCTCTTTCGCTTATCTGTCATTCTAGAAGACAACTCAACCAAGCAAGAAATGACTTTTCTTTTTCTCCTACCTACCTGCCCTAGCAACTCTACCTCCACCTACTGTGCGTATTGTTTACCCCTACTGCTCTTCATATGAACCTATACCTATGTATGTAGAAATAGTAGAATTGTAGATAATGTAGGTATGAGTAATTATTCTGGCCTAATATACATATCTAGTTCCGTCTTCTTTTTCTTCTCCTCCTCCTCATTTTAATTATGAAATAAATGGGATAATGTTCGTTCTCGGAACGGCTGGCTTTCTCCTATCCTGTCTTCCTTCTCTCTTCGATTTCGGGACGATAATACCTACCATAGCAGTTACAGTTCCCTCTGTCAAACCTAACTTCTGGCTTTCGGCTTCCATAAAGACTTTGTACAATTTGTGGCATCTTATCTGAGAGGCAGGGAGCATCGAGTCCGATTCCAAAACACTTTCTCTGAGCCTTATTATCCAACATCATCTGTGATACAAGGATCGAAACTTTCTAGTCTCTTTTTTGCTGTCGTTATCGACGGCATAGGCTCAGCCATTAACCACTCTCAGTACCTACTCTTTGCGGATGATTTCAAACTTTTTAGGAAGATCAGTGGCGACGGTGACTGCCGGTTGTTGCAGGAGGACATATCTTCAGTCAGTTCCTGGTTATCCAATATAAAACTAGCATTCCATCCTAATAAATGTGAGGTTATGACTATAACTAGAAAAAGATCTATGATACATCACGAGTACTGTATAGGCAATGTTCAAATAAGTCGGGTAACAGTTAAAAAGGACCTAGGTGTTACATTTCAAACAAACCTTAAATTTGATCAGCACATAAATAACATCTTATCATCTTCAAACAGTACCCTAGGTCTTATACTTCGCCATTCAAAATTCTTCTCAGACATTGACACCATCATAACACTCTACACGGCTCTTGTGAGAAGTAAGCTCGAGTACGCTGCTGTTATCTGGGCACCTAACCACCAATGTCATATTAAAAGTCTCGAGCAAACTCAAGCAAGATTCGTTAGAGTGTTATTTCTTAAACTAAATGGCTTTTACCCTACTTATCCAACCGCCATTTCCTATAAAGATCTACTTGCACAACTGAGTATTGGTAGGTTGGAATCAAGAAGAAGCCTATACAGACTCATGTTTATACATAACCTATTGAATAACAAAATAGCATGTCCAGGGCTCATAGATAAAATTCAAATCAGAGTACCGAACACCCTCTCCTTAAGAGAAAGAACCGAAGCTAGAGATTATTTTTATATCCATAGAAATTGTTCTCCTGTGTACCTGAACTCTGGAGTCACCGTTGATCTCCTCCCTCATCTGCTTCAACAAACACTCAGTAAACTTAGATTTAGATATTAATGAAAACAAATTTAGGGACAGGTGCAGAGAGATTCTGGATATAGGCTGATGGTCTGTATATGGAGTCTCCCTGTACCTTAATCCTGTCTACGTAATTGCAATTGCCATAATTGCGTGTAGACAGTGACAAAAAATAAAATAAAAATTATTCCTCAAATGGATTATGTCCTCCTGTTTCAGAACTTTCAGACATGAAGAATTTAGTATCTCAGATAATTCTGGTGTCTTGCTGTTTGGTTCTGTGTCATTCTGCATTGTGGCGAAGACCGGGATGTCACAAAGTTGGTAAGTGCTTAGACGAAGACAGCACTTTCTCATTACATTGCATCAGATTTCTTATACGTAGGTATTATTAGAAAGTAAAAATAAAACGACAAATAATTCTTGGTAGGTACTTAAGTACGTACTTGGATTTTTTAACGTCACCAACATGAAAAATGAGGAAAATAGAAGTTCTTTTTGAAAAATACCTACATAGCATGCTTGGAATTGCACTAATATTTAATGGATATTCTCGGTAATTATTGTGTAACCAATACCTAAGTATAAATATGTATAGGTACACTTTTATTACATAATGTTTTGTCATGTCCCTTAGACTTGGTCTTTTTTAAGGACAGGGTGGACATTTGTCGAGAGAGAGAGAGAGAGAGAGAGGGAGAGAGAGAAAAATCAGAGTACAACACCCTCTCCTTAAGAGAAAGAACCGAAGCTAGAGATTATTTTTATATCCATAGAAATTGTTCTCCTGTGTACCTGAACTCTGGAGTCACCGTTGATCTCCTCCCTCATCTGCTTCAACAAACACTCAGTAAACTTAGATTTAGATATTAATGAAAACAAATTTAGGGACAGGTGCAGGGAGATTCTGGATATAGGCTGATGGCCTGTATATGGAGTCTCCCTGTACCTTAATCCTGTCTACGTAATTGCAATTGCCATAATTGCGTGTAGACAGTGACAAAAAATAAAATAAAAATTATTCCTCAAATGGATTATGTCCTCCTGTTTCAGAAATTTCAGACATGAAGAATTTAGTATCTCAGATAATTCTGGTGTCTTGCTGTTTGGTTCTGTGTCATTCTGCATTGTGGCGAAGACCGGGATGTCACAAAGTTGGTAAGTGCTTAGACGAAGACAGCACTTTCTCATTACATTGTATCAGATTTCTTATACGTAGGTATTATTAGAAAGTAAAAATAAAACGACCAATAATTCTTGATACTTAAGTACGTACTTGGATTTTTTAACGTCACCAACATGAAATGAGGAAAATAGAAGTTCTTTTTGAAAAATACCTACATAGCATGCTTGGAATTGCACTAATATTTAATGGATATTCTCGGTAATTATTGTGTAACTAATACCCAAGTATATGTATAGGTACACTTTTATTACATAATGTTTTGTCATGTCCCTTAGACTTGGTCTTTTTTAAGGACAGGATGGACATTTGTCGAGAGAGAGAGAGAGAGAGGGAGAGAGAGAAAGAGAGAGAACGTCACCAACATGAAATGAGGAAAATAGAAGTTCTTTTTGAAAAATACCTACATAGCATGCTTGGAATTGCACTAATATTTAATGGGTATTCTCGGTAATTATTGTGTAACCAATACCTAAGTATATGTATAGGTACACTTTTATTACATTATGTTTTGTCATGTCCCTTAGACTTGGTCTTTTTTAAGGACAGGGTGGACATTTGTCGAGAGAGAGAAAGAGAGAGAGAGAGTCTGATAAGGTGATAATGATAGGGATAGAGTTAAAGATAACGGGGGTATCGCACACTTTCTCGATTTCAAACCTTTTAAGGTAATTGAAATTTAACAGAATTAGTTGTTAAGAGGTCAACTTTTCCCGTCAGAAGCGGAGTTAACCACGGGCCCTGGGCCTTTATGAGAAACGGGATTAAAATTTTGTCCCCGGAATAGTCACAAAAATGCTCATGATCGACCTGAAACTCCTGAAAGGTCACTAATCGAGATTCATACCACAAAGCTTGTTGCATCCAGAGGTTTACATAACATAGGTATTTATGTACCTCCAACCACGTCAATCAGAACCTAATTACCTACCTAAAATACCAGTTCATTCAATATTTCAAATTCACAGATTTCGCAGCCTTTTAGCAGGTAAAGCTATACAATACAGTGGTACAGCGCTACAGTTTGTGTGAACGCCGTGTAACTATTTGAGTATGCAATACGCAACACACAAAAGATTAGCGGAGATGTCACATTTACTTTCAAGATTAGTGGAGATGTCAGATTTACCTTTTTTGTCCGCAGGTCACACTCGCTCAGTGTCGATTCCAGAGTGTGTTGAGTTCAATCTGACTACCAATGCATGTCGCGGGTTCTGCGAGTCTTGGTCTGTGCCATCCTCCACTGATACGTTGCAGGTTAATCCACATCAGAGTATCACTTCATTCGGTGAATGTTGCAACATGATTGAGACTGAAGTTGTAAGTGAAGGATTTCTATTTCTAGAGGTTTGACGTCACTTTAGGTAGTAGGTAGATGACTATAACAGGTCTTTTGTGACGGTGGTTCTACTCGTCCATTTGGCCACAAGCTAGCAGTTCTTTGTTATTGGATAGTAAACTCCTTCCCTGAAAAGTAGTATCACTTCATTCGGTGAATGTTGCAACATGATTGAGACTGAAGTTGTAAGTGAAGGATTTCTATTTCTAGAGGTTTGACGTCACTCTAGGTAGTAGGTAGATGACTATAACAGGTCTTTTGTGATGGTGGTTCTACTCGTCCATTTGGCCACAAGCTAGCAGTTCTTTGTTATTGGAAAGTAAACTCCTTCCCTGAAAAGAAATGGGCAATTAGGATACAATTTTTAATGGTCTAGCTTTTAGAGGCATTTTTTTTAAGTTCCCTTAGGAGGACGAACTATTACTTTTCCCCACCTACCTTAACGATTCAAACTTCAAACTATGTAGACTATTGGTGGATTTCACCAACGACTTAATGAGAGATTTAACTAATGGGACAAATTTCAATGATAAAAAAAGGAGTTTTTCATGATCCAAACAGGAGTTTTTAAAAACTCCTCCTTTTTGGATCACTGAAAACTCTTATTTGGATAATTGGAAAAATAATAAAACTTTTGCTGTTGATTTAAGAAAATCGTCAAGAAAGACGAAAAATTGTTCTAGATTTTTTCCCCTATGAAACACTCCATCAGAAACACACTTCTCCTCTAGAAGTGATGCTTTCGCCCGAAATACACACTTTTAGTAGTCATTCCCGAATCTAGCAGGGCGGACTTCTCTTTGAGTAGCCACCCGTACCTCATGCTTGTCGTCTGAGGGAGGGCGTACTTCTGAGAAGGATCCAAGGACAGGCGATTCTTCAGGTAAGTTGAACGGGAGTCGTCATAGTGATATGAGGGACCTTGAATGAAGGGAAGACGATTAGGTGAGGCAAGAGACCAGGAGGTCCTGTTTTTAAAGCGATAACTATTTTCAACTAGAGTTAGAGCAAGGTTGGACATCAGCAACATTTTTTCAGCCCTTAGAAGGTCTGTTAAGCTAACAGCCTGTCAAGTTCCATTTGATTTCTATAGGTTTGACAAGGATGTCATGCTAACAGTCCAACAGGCTGTTCGGGGCTAAAAAGTAAGTTCATGAAACCCACAGTTTGTGACATATGAAAAAAAAAACTATCTCTACTGGTTTTACTTTTTTTTTCGTAGAACTACTCAGTCAATGAGTCAGATCCTAAATATAATCTAACTCACTCTTCAACTCCCTAACAGCCCTAACTATATAGGTATATTTAGGGCTTTTGTTTTACAAAGGTTTCCCCTTGAAGGCCTAAAAAGGGACTTTGAAGTATTATACCTATCTGAGGTACTTATGTAGGATAGTAGGAATATCTGTGAATGTAGTGTAGACTTTTAGGTCTTTCCCGGAACCAATTCGGAATAAACTCAAAACACTCAATTCTTTGTTTTAGTTGCTGTTATTCCTGTGGTACTCATGTGAAATGTGAATGAGTGAATGGATCTCGTTCTTATAATATAAGATTTTCATTTACTTACCAACCAGTTTTC
Organism: Diaphorina citri; assembly: GCF_000475195.1. NCBI lineage: Eukaryota > Metazoa > Arthropoda > Insecta > Hemiptera > Psyllidae > Diaphorina > Diaphorina citri. The sequence goes on along the minus strand of NW_007377608.1, from coordinate 141,274 downwards.
CGTTATTCCTGTGGTACTCATTTCTGTGGTACTATTGCTGTTATTCCTGTGGTACTTAAGTTGACCTGTGTTACATACTTTTGACCCTTTAAAGACAAATAACATAAGAACATTCAAGATTTACTTGCTTTTGCGTTCGTTCCCATTGCAATAATTCAAACTGTTTCCTTGGCAAGCCCAATTCAAGCGGAAAAACCTAGAAAGCATAAATTCTGGGACACCCTTTATTCCGACGTGACTTAGTTTTGTATTCGATACTATTGTTATTCCTGTGGTACTCATTTCTGTGGTACTATTGCTGTTATTCCTGTGGTACTTAAGTTGACCTGTGTTACATACTTTTGACCCTTAAGACAAATAACATAAGAACATTCAAGATTTACTTGCTTTTGCGTTCGTTCTCATTGCAGTTCCAACTGTGTCCTTGGCAAGCCCAATTCAAGCGGAAAAACCTAGAAAGCATAAATTCTGGGACACCCTTTACTCCGACGTGACTTAGTTTTGTATTTACTTTACCTTGGGGATACAATGTCCGATACCTATACGGGTATTCGATACTATAAGTAGATACACATCAATAGCATAAGTAGATACACAGTAGAAGTATCTACATTCTACATAGGATAAATAATACAATCTGAATGTGTATGTAAACTGAAATAACTGAATGTCATAAGCATAATCATGTTGACAAAACATCTGGAATAACAAATGCCACTTCTGTATCTAGACACATACTTGTATTATTCTCACGTGTTGTCATATCATTAAAAGTTGACCGAGTGCGTTGTACAAGTTGAAATTGATTTGTTCTATTTGGGTCCTTTACGGGAAGGGATAAGGGAGAAATGTTGGGAGAAGGGAGCGTAATATGTATAAAATGGGATAGAACATTAAGGGTTAGCATTAAGGGATGTTTTGAGAAAGGAGCATAAGTTATTGTAAAATGGGATAAGTTAGCAAGAAATGTTTTGAGAAGGGAGCGTGAGTTCTGTTATTGTAAAATGGGATAAGTTAGCATTAACAATTTTTTTGAGAAACGAGCATTTTAAATTCCTTATTGTAAAATGCGATAAGATAGCATTGAAGAATGTTTTCAAAAAGGAGCATAAGTTATTGTAAAATGGGATAAGATAGGTACCTAGCATTAAGGAATGTTAGAATCCGGAGAATATGGACGGAACTGTGAAAACGCTTTTTTTTTATTAACATTTATTAAAGTGTGCTAACATAAACATAAGATTTCCAATTAAAAATTAAAACCCGTCCTTCGAAGAGTTAAAATTAAAACTTATCAAACCCCTGCATCAAAAATACGACCACTTTTATTAGTGTCTTTGCTATTTATCTGATTTATATTTAAATTAATGGAAACATAGGACATGCAAACAGAATTTCATTATCTTCATACACAAAAGGCCCACTCAGATGCTTAGATGTAGGGGCAAACAGTCCTAAAAGATGGGTTAAGGCTGGACAAATCTATAACATGCATAGAACATAGGTAAACAGTCCTAAAAGATGGGTTAAGGCTGGACAAATCTAGAATATGGGAGCATAGAACAGAAACATTCAGCAAAATGAGAAACTTGTATTTCGCAGGTAAAGAAAACCATGAGAAAACTCAATATTTCCTCTACAAGTTTTCACGTGGAATAGTGCTTTCATTCTTCGTTCTAGTGAAGACAAGTGTTTCCCTTCTATCTACGCGTATTCACACGTGTCCATTTTCCCGTCCTTATTTGTCCTGGAGAAATATTTGAACAAGAGTTCTCTTCTCGTCACTATCAAAATGTCTTTTTACTAGAAAAAAGAGCAAATGAAGTGAGTCCTTTGTTTTACTCGACATTTTTTTCCAACAGTGAAGAAAATTCCGTGTACCTAGGTAAGTATTGGTATTTTTTGGCTCCATTGCCTTTGGGTTTTTGGGATTTTTCTGAGAAATGCCTACATTTACCCATACATACGATTATAGATATGTAGATATGCATACTCCCTACCTATATCTTTGTATTGGGATCTCCATCATGCTGGAGCTATTGTTTTTCATACCCATTGCCCCATCCCACTACAAAACGCTATACAAAAGTTTGTATAGGCTACCAAGGTACGTAAATATAATCGCAGCATTTTTTTAATCAATAGGTGCTGGGTATTAGGCTACAATATCGAGGGCTTAAAAAGTCGTTAAACCTATTTTGAATAATAATAAAATTAAAAAAAAAAAAACGTAAGCCTAACATGAAATGCTCGTACCTCCCTATGAGAATATTATTATCGCCACGAGTTACATAAAATAAAGACCATACTATGTAGATAGCTACCAGACCCAGAGCATACCTCGTGGTTGATCTTTTCCAAATAAACCAGAGGACCCACTGCTTTTCTCGTAGTAATTTACACCCCTCTACTAGGGTTTTCAAGAGTTATTTAGTCCACTACATATTTTAATAGTCAGGTAAGCCAAAAGTGCGTAGCTTGATAACTTTTGGTTGAATTGAATTGCATCCATTAGTGTTATTAGATACCTATTAGAAATTAGATACAATCACATACGAGTAAATAGTAAAATATGTACATAGGTGGTGGCGTAGAGTAGATATATACCTATTAGATACCTTATTATGTGGATGGGAAGTGTAGGTGTAGGTGTTCTAGATCACATCCTTATTTTTAAAGGAAAGTTTATCAAAGTGAACGGTGCAAGAAGGAGATAAAAACTGAAACTGCACCAGAAAAGTTTCCAAATATTTCATAACTATTCTCATAACACAGAAAGTTTTGCAATTATATCTTGAAACTATTCGTCTCAATCTAAAGGACAATTAATTGATGAAAACAGGCTGGTTTTTATCACCTCGAATATTTTTTATTATCATTATTTTTATCGGTGTGGATGTGGAGTTGGTTTGTTGGTTAAAAGTTGGTTTTGACTATCAGTAGGCTAACAATGGCGTAGTCCTACCTACTAACTCCTAGGAGAGGGAGGAATGGTGAAGTGAACCTGTTTTGGTTCTCAACATTATTGAGATAGGCTAGCATTTTTATTTGTCAAAAAAGAAGAAAAAAACTACCTACCTAATAGGTAGAGGGACCTAAACATTTGAAGAAAAAAATCAGACAGGTTTTTCTTCCTTTTTCAGACACATTTTATTCAGATTCAGATAGAGATTTCCCATTTGCTTTCCACATCTTCTCGGATGTCAAAATAAAGTTCAAAGGAGGGAAAAAATATGGAACATGAAGTAAAAACTCGACATTTTTTATTGTAAAAGACAAAAGAACCATTAAAAAAGCATAATAAAATTAAAAGAAAGATAACTGAAGATGATAGTAATAAACCATTTCATGCATAATTCTGTGACAACTGAAGGTACGAACATTTCTCTGACGGCTGCAATGTCACAGAAATGTGTTTTTACACAAATGTTTATGAACATTGAATTTCTAATTGACTTGGCAGAATAATGGGGTACTTGAGGACTTCCAGACTTCTATTTTTACAAAAACAATATTGGCGCTTTATAGGTAGGTACTTTTCATTTCTGATTTAAAGTGGATATTTTTTAACACTGATTTTTTTATATATATTTTTTTTATTTTTATTATTATTATTATTTTTTTTCCTTGAGATTTTCCTTTGTCTTTTCTAATGAAATTTTATGGATATGGGGGATGTTCGTTTTGTTGTCTTCAATGAAGAAGCACAATGCTAATGTCAATTGCCTTTTTAATGACATTTCAAGACGGCAGGATAGCTTTTATGTGTCTGCATAAATTTGGGACAGATGAAGTCGCTTCTTTTTTTGTTCGCAATGGTTCCTATTTTTAGATTTTTTCTTTCGAGACAAAAAATTCAAAACATGATCGTCATATTTACATCAGCCCTTACTTCTAATATCCATTTTCCATGTAGATACCTAGTTACCTAGTTATAATTAAGTGCGCATCGTAGGTAAATAGTGCCTATAACTTCATGCTGTAGGTAAATAGGTAAGGTACCTATTTAATCATCATCAAAGGTCATAAACTGAACTTTCTAGGAAATGTTGTGAAAAAAAAACTCGAGTTTTTCATGGCTTCAAAGTGACCTTTGTTTTAAAAATAACCAAGTTTTATTTTCGTAGGTAAATGAATAAGAGGGAAATGTGCAACCCTAGTCTAAAATTACGTCACTCCGCTTTGAGGGTGGTGAAAAAAAGTTCTGTTGTTTTACGTGAAAAAGAAGTTTTTTACTCACTATTATTTATGTAGGTTCGTACCTACACTTATTCCTACCAAATAACATTGGCGTCAAAGTACTTAGGCGGTCATTAGTTACTCTGGTGTCAAAGTCAGCTAGAAACAAAAGTTGTTTACAAAAATTGTGAAGAATTAGGAAAATACATAGGAAAGGAATTTTATTAAATTTTATTTGTGTTGAGCATTATGAATGCTAGTCACAAAATGTCGTTCCAAGAAAAATATATCTCGATGTTTTGTATGACTTCACATGGAATGGAACCACCAACCTCCAGATCCAAAGGCCATTACGTATTGTTCAAAACAAAGTAAGCCAAAGAAAGTCCCTCTTGAAAAAAAAAAAAAAAATGTGATTTAGTGATTCCTCCGGAACTATTAGCTAAACGTATTAAACTGCTGGTTTCCACTTTTCATGGATGCTTAATCTCTTTTTCCAAAACTCTTGCTACTATGTATGTACATCTCAACAGGGCAATATCATTATCGAATATAAACACTTTCTCGATTTCAAACCTTTTAAGGTAATTGAAATTTAACAGAATTAGTTGTTAAGAGGTCAACTTTTCCCGTCAGAAGCGGAGTTGACTACGGGCCCTGGGCCTTTATGAGAAACGGGATTAAAATTTTGTCCCCGGAATAGTCACAAAAATGCTAATGATCGACCTGAAACTCCTGAAAGGTCACTAATCGAGATTCACACCACAAAGCTTGTTACTTAAATCCAGAGGTTTACATAACATAGGTATTTATGTACCTCCAACCACGTCAATCAGAACCTAATTACCTAAAATACCAGTTCATTCAATGTTTCAAATTCACAGATTTCGCAGCCTTTTAGCAGGTAAAGCTAAACTGAAATAACTGAATGTCATAAGCATAATCATGTTGACAAAACATCTGGAATAACAAATGCCACTTCTGTATCTAGACACATACTAGTATTATTCTCACGTGTTGTCATATCATTAAAAGTTGACCGAGTGCGTTGTACAAGTTGAAATTGATTTGTTCTATCTGGGCAATATACGGGAAGGGATAAGGGAGAAATGTTGGGAGAAGGGATCATAATATGTATAAAATGGGATAGAACATTAAGGGTTAGCATTAAGGGATGTTTTGAGAAAGGAGCATAAGTTATTGTAAAATAGGATAGAATATAAACAATTCAATAGAAAAGAAAGAAGAAGGGTGGAAAATATCGGAGGTACCTACCTACTTTTGATTACACAACAGATACCTAACTGACAGCGAGGGAATTGGGTCGAGCTTTTCGAGTAGGTAAAAACAATGTGAGAGAAAAAAGTGCTACTATAAGAAGAAGAATAAAAAGGGGAAAAAGAAGAATATTCTTGGAATAATAAGAAGAAGGAAGAGGAGGTGGAAGAGAAGAAGGAGGGGAAAAAGAAGAACATTCCTTGAAGAAGAGAAGAAGAAAGAGGAGGAGCAGAAGAAGAAAAAGAAGAAGAAGAATTGAATTGAAACATGACAAGAAGAAGAAGATGAAGAAGAAAAATAATAAGGAGGAAGAGAAGAAGAAGGAGGAGGAGGAGAAGAAGAAGGAGGAGGAGAAGAAGAAGGAGGAGGAGGAGCAGAAGAAGAAGAAGAAGAAGAAGAAGACGGATGACGGAACATAACAAGAAGGAAGAGAGAAAGAAGATGATTAAGAAGAAGAAAAAGGTGATATAGAAGAAGAAGGAGAAGAAAAATGAGGAGAAGGAAAAGAAGAGAAAGGAGGAAGAGGAAGAAGACGGAACAAAACAAGAAGGAGATGAAGAAGACGAAGAAGAAAAAAAAGGGAAAGTTCAACTCGAAACATTAATTTCTCGTCAGTCTTTTTTTCCCTTGAAATTTGAAACGTGTTGAATGACAACAATAGAATAGAAACAATTCAATAGAAAAGAAAGAAGAAGGGTGGAAAATATCGGAGGTACCTACCTACTTTTGATTACACAACAGATACCTACTGACAGCGAGGGAATTGGGTCGAGCTTTTCGAGTACCTACCTAGGTAAAAACAATGTGAGAGAAAAAAGTGTTACTATAAGAAGAAGAATAAGAAGGGGGGAAAGAAGAATATTCTTGGAATAAGAAGAAGAAGGAAGAGGAGGTGGAAGAGAAGAAGGAGGGGAAAAAGAAGAACATTCCTGATGGAAGAAGAAAGAGGAGGAGGAGAAAAAGAAGAAGAAGAAAAATTGAATTGAAACATGGCAAGAAGAAGAAGATAAAGAAGAAAAATAATAAGGAGGAGGAGAAGAAGAAGAAAAAGAAGAAGAAGGAGGAGGAGGAAGAAAAGAAGAAGGAGGAGGAGAAGAAGAAGAAGAAGAAGAAGAAGAAGGAGAAGAAGAAGAAGGAGGAGGAGAAGAAGAAGGAGACGGAACATAACAAGAAGGAAGAGAGAAAGAAGATGATTAAGAAGAAGAAAAAGGTGATATAGAAGAAGAAGGAGAAGAAAAATGAGGAGAAGGAAAAGAAGAGAAAGGAGGAAGAGCAAGAAGAAAGAGAAGACGGAACAAAACAAGAAGGAGATGAAGAAGACGAAGAAGAAAAAAAAAGGGAAAGTTCAACTCGAAACATTAATTTCTCGTCAGTCTTTTTTTCCCCCCTTGAAATTTGAAACGTGTTGAATGACAACATTATTGCGTCACACCGTCAGGACTCAAATACTTTTCTTCTCATTCACCTTAGCCATCAGCATCCGATTTCAACTCCTAATTGTCCCCCCAAAAAATTTAGAGATTTCATTTATTTATCCATTTATTTACTTATTTATATCTTGAGGAAGGGGGAATGAGGAAGGTAAAAAACAGGGGAAATGGGGAAGGTATAATTATTTGAAGGAGATGTTTTCTCCTTCAAGGGAAAGAAGAGGGGGAGGTAAAGAATCTATATTATTTTATACAAGAAAAAGGAGGTATTGCAAGGAAAGAATTACGTCAATTGTTAAGTAAAAGTGGTGAGGGTGCCATATGAGCAAGTTTCCCCTAAATGCAACCTAGGCATAGGTACTTTTTTTAACAAGTCTTTTTAAAAAGTAATATTTTTATTTCGTTTATTTTTCTGTATCAACACGCGTCTTGAAAAATGTAATGGAAAATGATATTGCAAGGAAAGAATTACGTCAATTGTTAAGTAAAAGTGGTGAGGGTGCCATATGAGCAAGTTTCCCCTAAATGCAACCTAGGCATACTTTTTTTAACAAGTCTTTTTAAAAAGTAATGTTTTTATTTCGTTTATTTTTCTGTATCAACACGCGTCTTGAAAAATGTAATGGAAAATGATAAAAAGAAGAAGAAGAAAAAGAAGAAGAAGAAGAAGAAGAAGAAAACATGGAAATTTCAATGAAAAATATCCTGGGCGGTTTAAGAATCAAGGGATTCGAAGGAAAAGAGTGTCAATACTGTCAATAGGATGAAGTCCCACAATTTAAAACTCTTATTCCAGCTTGTATTTTTTAATAAAAATCTTGAGCCGCAAAAAAAGAAGAAGAAGAAAACATGGAAATTTCAATGAAAAATATCCTGGGCGGTTTAAGAATCAAGGGATTCGAAGGAAAAGAGTGTCAATAGGATGAAGTCCTACAATTTAAAACTCTTATTCCAGCTTGTATTTTTTAATAAAATTCTTGAGCCGCAAAACTCTCTTCAACTGAAGGCTGCCACTGCAGCCTTTTTAAATTCGAATTAAGAGATAAATAGATTTTAATGAATCAAGGAATTCTTGACTTCAGACGTAGGCAAAGAAGAAAAAAATGAAATGTACCTAGGTATTTGATTCTAGAGGGGTTATATTTTCTAGACGTCTGTTTGAAATCTTTGTTTTAATATTACAGCAAATTGTTTTCGGTTGTATACTCGTATAAGTGTAGGTAACAGACCTATTCTTAAAAATAATAATAATTTCATATTTTATTAATAAAAAAATACCTCACTTTAATAAATACAAATAAATAAAAAAATACCTCTCTGCCTACCACAAATAACTACCTACATTTGTTGTTTCAAGCTGATTTGCAGAACTGAAATACAATGCATCGAAATTTTCACACTTGTCGTTATGGGCTGAGATATCTTAGGTATATGTATATTAGACGTAAACAAGGTATAGAAGGGGTTTATTATTTCTTTAATAAAAAAAAAACTTTGCAGGTAGGTACATAAAAAGAAAACGGGGACGTTTTCCAGCTACTTTTCTTAAACATATAAATATGTATACCTACGTGTTATGTAAGTATTATCCACACATACCTATGTGTAGCTTCCAACCCCCCCCCCCCCCCTTATTCCTTACCTACCAATCAATCGAACTCAGTCCTTCCGTGATATTTCTGTTTCAGATTGAAGTTCTTGTGTCATGCCTGGATGGAATTAAGACTTTGTCCTTCAAATCTGCTGTGACCTGCGATTGCTATCACTGCAAAAAAGACTAAAGTCGAAGATTCGGCTCCTTCCAATCAAGATCGGTCTAAAAGCTTATCAACTTTGATAATTTATTACCTATCTCATTATAATAATATTCTAACTTTTTTGATCTCACAACTTAAAAGCAAATAATGGTCTTCTTTGGAAACAAATTCCCAATCTAACTTTTTTTTAATCTTCCATAATTATTTCCAATTATTTTTATAACTTTTATCTGAAATCCTATTATTTGTAAAATTGGAGTTCGGAGTGCTCTCAGCCTCTTGAGGACAATTGAGTACCTATTTTAATCGAGTAGCGACCAGTGGTGGCATTACCAGTCTAAAAAGATTATTGAAATGTAGAAATTAGACTGGTGTATCTTGAATGACAAATTAAGGAAAATTAAAAAGGGGATATTCAATCAAATACCTATCTGAACGCTGACGTGATTAAAGTATTTATTTTTAAAATTTTCATTTACTTACCAACCAGTTTTCCGCCAAGCATAGATTATCAAGTTTTCCTTATAAAATTATTTTTAATGTACCTATCTACCTACCTATTCCTAATCTATTTTCCCCCCATTTATACCCTATTTTATTGTACAATACCTTTAGGTACCTAATGCTAATAATGTAGATTATATTTATTTTAATAAAAACATAATCAATAAATAAATATTTCGTTTTATTTTATTTATTTATGTATAAGTACATAATTATGTAGGTGGATATTTAAATAAGTAGAGACTAATGTGCATACGTAACAATGCATAATGTATGCAACTGCCTACTAAATATTTTTAGAAAGATGATGGATGACTTTGCTAGAATAGAAAGTAGAAAGTATTGTGCTGTCTCCGCCAACGCAGGATAAATCCATGATTAAAACATTAGGTACTTTCTAAGGTTTTAGACAAACATATTTCTCCATCAGTGCTGGAGTATCATTAAAAAAAATTATGGGTGAGTTTCACCAACTTTTTTTAAGAGTTTTGACAAGGGAAACTGTAACTGCTAAGGTCTTATCGTCCTGAAATCGAAGATAGGAGGAAGGCAGGATAGGAAAAAGCTTTGTTTAGCCCCTGACAGCCTATAAATATCAAATGGAACTAAACTAAAGGCTGAAAAAAATATTGGTGAAAACCATTGTAGGTAAATGAAATAACACATTTCTGAGGATGTGTTGTTCAAGTCTGAAAATATTACACGACATGAAAGTTATTCCAAGCGTTTTCTCTTTCTTTCTTTCTCTCTCTCTCTCTCTCTCTCTCTCTCTCTCTCTCTCTCTTTCTCTCTCTCTCTCTCTTTCTCTCTCTCTCTCTCTCCCTCTCCCTCTCTAACTAAAATTGTTGTACATATGTAGGAGGTAGATAGGTACTGTGTGTTTTGTGCAATTCCCCCAAAGGAAAAAGAAAATTGTTCTTCTTCCGCTTCCTCTTTAGAGAGTACCGAACACCCTCTCCTTAAGAGAAAGAACCGAAGCTAGAGATTATTTTTATATCCATAGAAATTGTTCTCCTGTGTACCTGGACTCACCGTTGATCTCCTCCCTCATCTGCTTCAACAAACACTCAGTAAACTTAGATTTAGATATACTTACATGAAAACAAATTTAGGGACAGGTGCAGAGAGATTCAGGATATAGGCTGATGGCCTGTATATGGAGTCTCGCTGTACCTTAATCCTGTGTACGTAATTGCAATTGCCATAATTGCGTGTAGACAGTGACAAAAAATAAAATGAAAATTATTCCTCAAATGGATTATGTCCTCCTGTTTCAGAACTTTCCGACATGAAGAAAAAAAAAAAAAAAAAAAAAAAAAAAAAAAAAAAAAAAAGACGGATTGATTGATTTTCAGTCTGGTAAACATTTATTTTTTGTTTATTTATTTTTAGATAACTTATACCTACATAATTATGTATATTTATACCTAGATAATATGGTGAGAACCTATATAATCAAAGGTCTATCTATACCCCTATTGCTAATTTTAAGTAAGAAATTAATCAGTCATACATATACCTATACCCAAAGGATAACAATACTCGTACCTAGGGTTTGTAAGGTCAAAGGGGTGGTCGAGTAACAGCCAGAATGTCAGAAAGTAGGTAAGGAAATAATTAAATATTTTCTCCGCTCCTTAGAGACTAGCTGGATTTTTCCCCGAGATTAAAAAACAAGTAGCAATAAAAATGTTGTGCTTGAAGTCGAGTGAACATAAACTTCTTGCTTAAAATAATGCTTCCTACACTCAGAAAAGATTCATGTCTCCGAAACATAGGAGGTACCTATCTACTTATATTTATATTAGATTTTGTTTGTCAATGTGGATTCAACAGTTTCCCATAAAACTATCAAGATAAGCACCATTGAATTAAATATTTTCTCCGCTCCTTAGAGACTAGCTGGATTTTTCCCCGAGATTAAAAAACAAGTAGCAATAAAAATGTTCTGCTTGAAGTGGAGTGAACATTAACTTCTTCCTACACTCAGAAAAGATTCATGTCTCAAGACATAGGAGGTACCTACCTACTACTTATATTTTTATATTGGAATTTTGTTTGTCAATGTGGATCCAACAGTTTCCCATAAAACTATCAAGATAAGCACCATTGTTTGTAGGCCGCGGGTTCGATTCCCGCCCGCGGCGGATTTTATCCTGATGGGATAATGTTCGTTCTCGGAACGGCTGGCTTTCTCCTATCCTGCCTTCCTTCTTCGATTTCGTGACGATAATACCATAGCAGTTACAGTTCCCTCTGTCAAACCTGTTAAAAAAAAAATGACGGATTGATTGATTTTCAGTCTGGTAAACATTTATTTTTTGTTTATTTATTTTTAGATACCTACCTTATACCTACATATAAGTTGGTGAGAACCTATTTAATCAAGGGTCTATCTATACCCCTATTGCTAATAATAAGTAAGAAATTAATCAGTCATATACCTATACCCAAAGGATAACAATACTCGTACCTAGGGTGTGTAAGGTCAAACGGGTGGTCGAGTAACAGCCAGAATGTCAGAAAGTAGGTGTTGCAATAGAATTTTGCCTCAGTTCATATTTAATTATCTTGCACCTAGGCGTCACTTTATAACTGAGAAATTAAATTAATGCCTGGCCCACCTAAACAAATACCTATATACCTGCTGATAAGTATACAAACTAAAAATATACAAACTAAAAATACTGTTGCACCTACAAAGACAGTCAACAAAGAACTGGATGATGTATCAGTTCCTTCCCAAAATGAAGTTCCTCTCCCTGTTGCTTGTATTTTTTCCCTCACAAGTTTCCACAATTAAAAGTTTCTTTTCCGTGTCAAAGTTTATACAACAATAGAAGATAAATGAAAAGCTTGATGTGAAATTCCAAAAAAAACTGATGGAAGCTGTACTTCTTTTTTTGTGTGTTCCACCGGTAAAAGTTTTACATTAGACGTTGTGGTGATGTTTAATGATCTAAAATTAGATCCGTGCAACAATAGACTACGCTCTAAGTATTTTTCGTTATACTTACCTACAACAAGCTAGGTAGGTACCTAAAAACTTGAAAAAGAATAATAAAAAAAGATGGGTCTCTGTGAGTAAGACTCTCCCAATTTAGACCTGTTAAACATGGGAATTTAGATATTAGGTATATGGAGTTTTTACCTGAATCACTAGGCAGATGGTTACAGACAGACACCGAAGCGAATACAATAGTCCGTCCACTATACCTTTTATTATTAGTAATAATAAAGGAAGGACGGACTAAAAACGTAAGCCTAACATGAAATACTCGTACCTCCCTATGAGAATATTACTATCGCCACGAGTTACATAAAATAAAGACCATACTATATGTAGATAGCAGACCCAGAGCATACCTCGTGGTTGATCTTTTCCAAATAAACCAAAGGACCCACTACTTTTCTCGTAGTAATTTAGACCCCTCTACTAGGGTTTTCATGAGTTATATAGTCCACTACATATTTTAATAGTCAGGTAAGCCAAAAGTGCGTAGGTTGGTAACTTTTGGTTGAATTGAATTGCATCCATCAGTGTTATTAGATACCTATTAGAAATTAGATACAATCACATACGAGTAAATAGTAAAATATGTAGGTGGGGGCGTAGAGTAGATATATACCTTACCTACATACCTATTAGATACCTTATTATGTGGATGGAAAGTGTAGGTCTAGGTACTCTAGGTGTTCTTCATTACATCCTTATTCAGAGGAAAGTTTATCAAAGTGAGCAGTGCAAGAAGGAGATAAAAACTGAAACTGCACCAGAAAAGTTTCCAAATATTTCATAACCATTCTCATAACACAGAAAGTTTTGCAATTATATCTTGAAACTATTCGTCTCAATCTAAAAGACACTTCCACAACAAAAGACAAAGTGCCTCAAATCTATGCATTGGGCAGCTAAGAAGAGGAGCACAAACTTTATAGGTAATAATGTAGAGCCCAGAATATTAAATGAATTATTTTTCAAAAATAATAATCATAATGAATAGGTATTTCGAATATTAAATGGAATTTAGGCTTTGTCAAGAGTTCTAAATTTTCAAAACAAAAGCGCCAGACCGAGAGAGAAAAGACTGTCAAGCAAGCTATGCGAGTACCTAGATTGTGTTTATTTTTCATTAATAGAAGATAGTTAACTGACAAAAACAGGCTGGTTTTTATCACCTGGAATATTTTTTATTATCGTTATTTTTATCGGTGTGGATTTGGAGTTGGTTTGTTGGTTAAAAGTTGGTTTTGACTATCAGTAGGCTAGCAATGGCGTAGTCCTACCTACTAACTCCTAGGAGAGGGAGGAATGGTGAAGTAAACCTGTTTTGGTTCTCAGCGTTATTGAGATAGGCTAGCATTTTTATTTGTCAAAAAAGAAGAAAAAACTACCTACCTAATAGGTAGAGGGACACGCTTATCTGTCATTCTAGAAGACAACTCAACCAAGCAAGAAATGACTTTTCTTTTTCTCCTACCTACCTGCCCTAGCAACTCTACCTACACCTACTGTTTAGGCTTTGTCAAGAGTTCTAAATTTTCAAAACAAAAGCGCCAGACCGAGAGAGAAAAGACTGTCAAGCAAGCTATGCGAGTACCTATATTGTGTTTATTTTTCATTAATAGAAGATATAATAGGAGGCAGCGCTGAATGCAAGTTTCATCTTTCTCCTAGGATGAAAAACTAATAAAACAACAATAAATTTCAAATTCAATCATTAAAAAAGTTTGCCTCATTTTTCAGAGTTTTCAGTTGCAATAGAATTTTGCCTCAGTTCATATTTAATTATCTTGCACCTAGGCGTCACTTTATAACTGAGAAATTAAATTAATGCCTGGCCTACCTAAACAAATACCTACCTGCTGATAAGTAGGTGAACTTCGTGGTACCTAGATACAATCTAAAAATGATACAGATAAATAAAAACCCCCACAAAAACACACATGTGAAAAAAAAGGCCAAGTTCCTATCCAAAAATGTCGGCCTATAAAAGTGGTGAGATCAGAAAATAAAGGCCAAGCCTGCAGTCCCAGTTTTTCGTGCCTTATGAATCTTAATTCCTTCAACCTTCTCTCAGTTTCAACTTGGCTATGTTTTCCCTACTCAAATCTTTTTATCACGGGATTCTCTTTCGCTTATCTGTCATTCTAGAAGACAACTCAACCAAGCAAGAAATGACTTTTCTTTTTCTCCTACCGACCTTCCCTAGCAACTCTACCTGTGCGTATTGTTTACCCCTACTGCTCTTCATATGAACCTATACCTATGTATGTAGAATTGTAGATAATGTAGGTAGGTATGAGTAATTATTCTGGCCTAATATACATATCTAGTTCCGTCTTATTTTTCTTCTTCTCCTCCTCCTCCTCCTCCTCCTGCTCTTACTTCGTCACCGTAGCTTATACAGGAGGTAAAAACTTAATAGGTAGAGAAAACACATAAAAGGAAGTTACCCACGTAAATAATGTAAAGATTTAATCCCCCTACATAGTTTACCAGGATTACGAACTCAAGGGTGACTTTGAAATCCACTCTGCGGGATTAGAGCACTTAAAAGATCTCATTTGGAGACAACGAAAGCTGTTTATAGTTGTATACCTACCTAAGTAGGTATGTAACTAACGTCAGTGGTGTAGTGGTTAGCGCGGTAGATTCTGGATCTGGAGGTTGGTGGTTCAAATCGAAGTCAAGTCATAAAATTTAGCGTAGTGTAACGTTTGTGACAAGCATTTATACTGCACACAGTCAAAAAAAAATTCTCTTCTACCAACTGCTTACAAGGTAGACATGCTACCTTCTGAGGCTAAGCTAACTAGGCTGGCTTGAAGTGGCTAGGCTCGTGTTACTTCCACAACAAAAGACAAAGCGCCTCAAATCTATGCATTAGGCACCTAAGAAGAGGAGCACAAACTTTATAGGTAATAATGTAGAGCCCAGAATAGGTATTAAATGAATTATTTTTCAAAAATAATAATCATAATGAATATTTCGAATATTAAATGGAATATGGCACAGCACACTCTCATTCGGAGACATAACTTTTTATCACGGGATTCTCTTTCGCTTATCTGTCATTCTAGAAGACAACTCAACCAAGCAAGAAATGACTAAGTAGGAAAAAAGAAAAGGAATTTTATTAAATTTTAATTGTGTTGAACATTATGAATGCCTCTATAAATTATATATGACTTCGCATGGAATGGAACCACCAACCTACAGATCCGAAGTCCATTACTAATTAAACCAATTAAATAATTTATTCAATAACCTCCTGGATTATGCTAGATTTTTGTCCTTAGATTCCAAACTCAGGAAGGTAGGTAGGTGGGTAGGTACGTACGTAAGTACCTAGGTAGATATCTATCTTCAAAGGAAAGTACATCTTAAAAAAAAAAAAAAAAAAAAATGTGAATTACCTAGTGATTCCTCAGGAACTATTATTACCTAGAAAACCTAGATAGAGATAGACATTAAACTGCTGGTTTCCACTTTCCATGAAAGCATCCTCTCTTTTTGCATCTTTTTCCAAAACTCTTGCTACTATGTACATCTCAACAGGGCAATATGCAATATCATTATCGAATAGAAACAATTCAATAGAAAAGAAAGAGGAAGGGTGGAAAATATCGGAAGTACCTAGTTTTGATTACACAACAGATAGGTACCTACTGACAGCGAGGGAATTGGGTCAAGCTTTTCGAGTAGGTAAAAACAATGTGAGAGAAAAAAGTGTTACTACAAGAAAACAAATAAGAAGGGGGAAAAGAAGAATATTCTTGGAATAAGAAGAAGAGAAAAAAGGAGGATTAGGAGGAGAAGGAGGGGAAAAAGAAGAATATTCCTGGAAGAAGAGAAGAAGAAAGAGGAGGAGGAGGAGGAGGAGGAGGAGAAGAAGAAGAAGAAGAAGAATTGAATTGAAACATGTCAAGAAGAAGAAGATGAAGAAGAAAAATAATAAGGAGGAGGAGGAGGAGGAGGAGGAGAAGAAGAAGGAGGAGGAGGAGAAGAAGAAGACGGATGACGGAACATAACAAGAAGGAAGAGAGAAAGAAGATGATTAAGAAGAAGAAAAAGGTGATATAGAAGAAGAAGGAGAAGAAAAATGAGGAGAAGGAAAAGAAGAGAAAGGAGGAAGAGGAAGAAGAGAGAGAAGACGGAACAAAACAAGAAGGAGATGAAGAAGACGAAGAAGAAAAAAAAAGGGAAAGTTCAACTCGAAACATTAATTTCTCGTCAGTCTTTTTTTTCCCCCTTGAAATTTGAAACGTGTTGAATGACAACATTATTGCGTCACACCGTCAGGACTCAAATACTTTGCTTCTCATTCACCTTAGCCATCAGCATCCGATTTCAACTCCTAATTGTCCCCCCAAAAAATTTGGAGATTTCATTTATTTATCCATTTATTTACTTATTTATATCTTCAGGAAGGGGGAATGAGGAAGGTAAAAAAACAGGGGAAATGGGGAAGGTATAATTATTTGAAGGAGATGTTTTCTCCTTCAAGGGAAAGAAGAGGGGGAGGTAAAGAATCTATATTATTTTATACAAGAAAAAGGAGGTATTGCAAGGAAAGAATTACGTCAATTGTTAAGTAAAAGTGGTGAGGGTGCCATATGAGCAAGTTTCCCCTAAATGCAACCTAGGCATA